>NW_013748309.1:0-1402 GCF_000517525.1 Limulus polyphemus
CATATTAACGTAGTTTCGGATACTGACGATGTTTAACTCTTAAACAAGTTAATCGTGCTTATTATCTGCGTAGGAATAAAGCATATTTATTCTCCAAATAAGTACTGAAGAACAAACAGTATATACCAAAATATAATAAAAATATACAAACAGTATATACCAAAATGTAATAAAAACATACAAACAGTATATACCAAAAATATAATAAAAATCTACGAACAGTATAGACCAAAATATAATAAAAATATACAAACAGTATATACCAAATATAATGAAAATATACAAATAGTATATACCAAAATATGATAAAGATATATAAACAGTATATAACAAATATAATAAAAATATACAAATAGTATATACCAAAATATGATAAAGATATACAAACAGTATATACCAAATATAATAAAAATATACAAACAGTATATACCAAAATATAACAAAAATCTACGAACAGTATATACCAAAATATAATAAAAATCTACAAACAGTAGAGTATGCCTGCTCGACATGGAAAAACGTAGCACAAAGCAAAACCAAAACTGAACTACAAACATTATAAAACTCAATCCTCACTAGTACATATTGTTACGTCTCTGGTCGTTTGTTAATTTCCCGAAAAATTCTTCCCGAGGAACTTCAGCGATACAAGTCCTTTCTTAATTAAAACTAGTTTATTCTTTCTCGTTACAACTTTTTTATTATACTTAATTTCCACAGTCACTTTAAACTTAACAATCTTTATAACACAAGCTATAAATCACAGTGATTCACACACTTTACTTATGGTGCCTACTGTTCGCTTGAATCAATTATTTCTCTTCAAAGTATCTTCCGCTTATATACTAAAAAAGAGGGCGTCTAGCAAACGCTGAGACATTCGTGAGGTTGCCTGATAAGTCACGATCCTTCTAGAAACTCCAGCACGCATACTCTCAGCGTCGCGTGACTTCCGCTGTCGTAACAATACCAATGTAAATAGTAAACGTTAAACATAAATGGATAAGGCCCTGATAAGGGTATTTTAATCAAACCAGTAACATTACTTGAAATCAACACCTTCATTTATGGAATATTCAGTATTTAACAGTGCTACTAAAATACCAGTGCTGGTGGGAGGAAGAGGTGGAAGCACCAAACTTCACCCTCCCAGATCTCGTTAAAGAGAGTTCGTTCTTTCAGACGTGATCGTGTTATAATGTGACGGTCAGTCCCACTTTTCGTTGGTAAGTAGTAGCCCAAGAATTGGCGGTGGGTGGAGTTGAATAGCTAGCTTTTCTTTAGTCTATCATTTCTAAATTAGGGGCGGCTAGTGCATATAGATTTACGCGAAATTCAACAAACAAACGTTCTACAGGTACACGGAGAGTTTGTTGTGTTTTCCAAACAAATGTTCTACAAG
>NW_013748310.1:0-1401 GCF_000517525.1 Limulus polyphemus
AAAGTTTTAGAAGATTCTCGAGAGTAAGAATCAACAATATATGTACATACGTAAACGCTTAAATTTGTACTGTTACGTATAACTGAAATTTCTAGAACGCCTCTGCAGCCTATAAATATAACCAACGCGACGCGCCAAAGAGAGTATCTATTATTAGTTCGCTATAATCAGTGAGTTATAAAACTTCGGAAGCTATAACTGTGATTGTTATAACGCTTACCAATCGGAAAACTTCAGAGATTTGACCAGGAGTATTTATAAATTTCGAACATTACAAACCATTTAACTTCAGTGAATTCACATCGGACATTAATACTCAATCTCTAATAGGAGTATAGACACAATGAAGACTACAACGATAGCTAGCTCCCTGTTAAATGAATCGTACCTACATCAACTCGTAGTTAACTGGATCATCGTGAACCCTTTGCAATACACTTAATTTCCACAGTCACTTTTACTTAAACATACACTATAACTCACAACGATTCACGCATTTTACTTACGGACACTACCGCTCGCTTGACTCAATTATCTGTCTATCTGCAATTATTATCCGCTTTATTTGCCGGGCTTATATACTAAAATAGAGGGCGTCTGGCAAACACTCGGGCCTTCACGATCCTTCTAGAAACTCATCACGTGTTACCAACGTCACGTGACTTCCGCTGTCGTAACAATATCAAGGAAGTTCCAGACTAGAAGGAAGACTTTATATTGCTTGTAACCTTGTGAAACCATTGTTTGTAATAACTGTTATCGTAAATTGCATTGTTGTGTATATATTAAAACGTATTTGTGTTAAAAAATAAAACTGTGTATCAATCTTGTTGGCAAATATTACAAACTCACTATATATCGGCATTTATTTAAATACTAAATCCAAAGTACAATTTAACTAATAAATTTAAATTATCACTTAACTCAATTTCAGGCTATTTGAAATTACAATACGTAAAACAGTTCTAAAAATAAGTATGTAGCCACATACATCATCACCATTAGGCATTGTCATAATGTACTGCCATCTAGGAGTCGTCAAACTCAGCTCATTTTTCTCCCAAGCATCATGAAATAAATAATTACCAGCAGAATTTAGCTCAACTAAGACGTTTCAGCTAAACTTTTCTTTAGACACTATTAATAATTCTGTTATTACTACTGTATCTAATAATATTGTTATGACAGCGGAAGTCGTGCGACACTGGGAGCATGCGCTGGAGTTCTAGAAAGATCAAGGAACCTGTCGAACATCCTAGCATTTGCTAGATACGCCCTCTATTTTGTATATATAAGACCGGCGAGAAGTGACGGCACAGATAGATAGATATTGATAACTGCAGACAGATAGAGACGGACAATTGAGTCAAGCGAGGTAGTAAGTAAAGTGCATGAATCGTT
>NW_013748311.1:0-1401 GCF_000517525.1 Limulus polyphemus
TTTAGTTTCAGTAGGTAGGTTAAAAAATAACATCTTCAAGATTAACATACATGAGTATACAAAACAGCCCATTTCAGAAATAGTAAGCTATAATTGCAAATCATTGAATTTAAATTGTATATCAGCCTTTAATTATATTTATTCAAAATATTTTAGAATAGCAGTACCAGCTGTATGTACTGCACATTTGTATTAATTCTGTAAGCGTCACTGCAGTCGAGTGGTTAAGCTGAACAGTGAAATGAAGTTTGAATCCGATCTCAAAAAAGCGATAACGTATGTAAAGAAATAGGAAAATAACTTTGTATATACGTCATACATGAACGTTTTTTAAAACATATAATCTTGTCATAAGTTACACAAGCCTGCGAATTTAAACTTCATAAAAGTTGTTTTGGTTTTAATAACGGATTTTCCATAATTCAGCTACGCATATTAATTTTTTCTATGACGTAAGAATTTTTTACAAATCGGGAAGAAAAAAAAACTCTTACTTATATTCAAATTATTTCGTCTACCACAATGAACATTTATTATTATTATGTTTGTTAACAAAAATACAAACAAACTGAAGAAAAGGGAAGGACATTGATGTCAAACTAATATGCATCCTCATTCATCTTGATTTTTTTGTGTGAAATCTGCGTCTTTTAGTCTCAAAACTACGTGTTGTGGTCATTCTATTATGTATTGCGTTATGACTTTTGTGAAAAATGTGTACGTGATGGAGAAAAATGGATATCGTTTTCGGATTCGGCGTACAGGAATTAAAAATTTCAAGAAAATAAAACCATCGCAGGCCTGTGTTACTTTTGAGAAACAAGAAACACGGTCTTGGAAGCTGTTATAACAAAATGAACGCAATCAAATGAAAAACTAAATTAGTAACTGATTTAGTCTTTCTTACTTTCTTATAAAAAAGGTGAAGTATGTAAATATTTTTATCGTCCAGTTAATGTTCTCATCTTGTAGGATAGGTACACATCGTCAAGTTAATAAGTCAGTACAGTATGTATTATATTCGTCACGTATGTCTTCATTAAAACTAAATACGAACATAAGACCGTTAAGTTTTATCAGCTGGGAATAAAACTATTTAACACTGCTTCCACAGAATGAAAACTTTTCAGCACAGTTTTGATACGATTACAAACATTTTCGTCACGTGTTATTTTTATTTTGTTCATGTACAGATATAGCAGAACTAAAACAAAAGGTACCACCTAGTGGTGGTGGTGTATCTTTTGCAAACTCGTATTTATACTTGCGTCATTACCCTTCTTACTGCCCCCGGTGGCTTAGTGGAAAGTCTTTGGACTTATGACGCTGTGGGCATTTACAGTATTTGTGTAACCTTTAATAACGTAATACCAACATTTTCAAAGACATTGCATTCAGGTC
>NW_013748312.1:0-1400 GCF_000517525.1 Limulus polyphemus
CTGATGAATTAATTGTTTTTATTATGTTGACAGTATAATACCTGAAATTTGGCAAAAATGAGAGGATTCTTTTCTTTCATATTTATGTTAGAAGTATTTCTTGTTGAGATAAGCAAAAGTGAGAAAAGTTTTGGAATTAAAACCACATTAATCCTGGAATATTAATGATTCAGGGGTATCTCTTAATCTATTCTGAATTTTTAAACTGTAGGCTACCAAAAAAGCATCCAGTAGTCAATAGTTATTTTAGTCATTTGTAATGATTTTGATCACAGTAGACTAGCATTCTAGTGTTTTAGTAATGAAAAACAAGCAATTTTTTGTTTATTTCAGCTTTTGATCTAAATTTTGGTGAGAATATAAGAACATTTCTAATAATTCATTAGAAGAATTCATACTTATTGACACTTAGAGAATAGTAATAAAAAATATTTTGAGACAAAGCTCATTGTTTACAATGAATGAGATTATTCAAATATACTTACTACATTAGAACAATGAATCTTTCTTACCTGGTAAGACTAGATTAGTTACCATCTGTCTGTATATTTATATTATGTTGTGAGATAGCGAATTCTGCTTTTATACTGTTTACGATTCATTTAAAATTCCTTTTATTATTTAGTTTAACTATGAATTTTTAGATATAATAAAGTGCTAACTGATCTTCCATCTCGAGCATGTTGATTTTAAGTATGTATATATTATGAAACTGACTCAAGCTTCTCCTAGCAGTGATGTACAGATATTAATGTTGTGAAAGATTATGTAGATTTATGGTAATAACCTTGTGGTCTAACCATAAAAAAAAGCTTTTCTTGACCTTCAAAACAAGTTAGTTTATGAGATATAGTTAGAATGACTTACTGCTTGATATTGTTCATGATGTTGAGAAGTGGTTTAAATTTGGAACATTGTGATATTCTTTGGTGAATTAGGTTTTTTCTTCTTTTGGTTCTTTTTCCTGTCTCCTTTGATATTTATTGAAATTAATAACATTGGGGTTTATGTTGTATTGTTTATTAACATTTGTACTTAGTTCCAGGCACAGGTTTACTAATTGTTTTTGTTGTAAGTAATAAAAGTTATGTTCTAGTTGTTTGAGAGTTTTATTTTGGATTTCTGTTGTTATATTTAATAAATTGTGTTTGTTTGACCATGGTACTTTGTTTAGATTTTATTACAATGTATTAACCTTTTGTTTTTCTGAAATTTATTACTAAAAAATATCAAATTTATTTAAATTTTTCCCTGTTCAATCCAAATATATGAAACTACCAGGTAAATCAACATCAGATTGGCATTGCAAGATGAACAGAAACAGATAACTTTTTTTTTTAGAGTTATTTGTTTAATTTTGGCTGTTTTTAAAGAAGGACTTAATTTGTTTTTCGTTTTTT
>NW_013748313.1:0-1401 GCF_000517525.1 Limulus polyphemus
CTCTTGATGCTTTAAGTACAGCCAGGTGGTTTTCAACTCTGGACGTAAAGTCGGGTTACCATCAAGTGAAAATGGCTGAAGCAGATAAATCTAAGACTACATTTAGTTATGTCCAAGGTCTCTGGTAATACCGAGTGATGCCATTCGGACTTAGCAGTGCTCCAGCAACATTTGAGAGGCTGATTGAAAGAGTACTGGAAGACCTACAATGGAGGATAGCCCTAGTGTACCTGGATGATGTCATTGTGTTTGCAACAACATTTGATGAGGAAATGTCCCGGCTAAAGGAAGTATTCAAGCGTTTGAAAGCAACAAACCTCAAATTCCATCCCAAGAAATGCCACTTGTTCCAGAAAGAGGTGCTTTACTTGGGTCACATTGTAAGTGAGCATGGTGTGTGAACCGATTCTGAAAAGGTGAAAGCAGTGAACGATTGGCCAACACCAGACATTGTGGGAGAGTTAAGAAGTTTCTTAGGACTCTGTACCTATTACCGCAGGTTTGTGAAGGACTTTGCAACTGTAGCTGCTCCACTACATGATTTGACTACAAAAGGCCAGAAGTTTGAATGGGCAGTTTCTTGCCAGCATTCTTTGAAGACATTGAAAGACAAATTGGCCTCCACTCCACTTTTAAAGCTTCCAGATCCCTCACTGCCGTACATACTGGATTGTGATGCTAGTAATGTCGGGATTGGAGGAGTGTTGTCTCAGAAAGTGGGCGAAAACAAACATGTGGTGGCCTACCTCAGTAGGGTTTTGAGTAGACCAGAGAGAAACTACTGTGTAACATGGAGGGAACTCCTTGCTATAGCACAGAGTCTGACATATTTCCATCCTTACCTCTATGGTGCAAGGTTTACCATCAGGACAGACTATGCTGCATTACGCTGGTTAAGATCATTAAAGAACCCAGAGTGACAACTGGCACGTTGGATCAGAAAGATAGACCAGTGTAATTATGATATTGAATACAGAGAAGGAAATGCTGATGGACTGAGCCAAAGACCCTGCAAAAAAGACTGCAGACATTGCTGCAAAAGAGAGGTTGAACTAACCAGGTGCCATCAAGCTGAAGTCAAAGTGGCTGAATGAGTTGATGATAGTGAAGTGGAACTAAGTATAAATATTAGAGCAGAACATGAGAAAAGAAACAAGATTTGAAGCCAATAATTGATTTTCTACAAGCAAGTGTTTTGCACCCTGCTTGGGAGAAGGTGTGTAGCTTAAGCCCGGTGTCAAAGAACTATTGGGCACAATGGGACCAGTTGAAGCTTGAAGATGGTATTCTTGTTTGTAGATGGGAAACTGCAGATGAGAAAGTGACGACCTGGCAGACATTTATACCGAGAAAGTTACGGGAAGTTGTGTTTCGTCAATCCCATGATAGTTTAACAGAGGG
>NW_013748314.1:0-1401 GCF_000517525.1 Limulus polyphemus
AGAGTTACCGAGTGGCGAGTGCAAAGTCTTTACATGAATTAGACTTAGGACTTTGAACTGAAAGTGTGTGTGATTTTTTTATATTCTTTTGAATTTAAATTTGTAGTTTTAAGCTCAATAATTTAGCATAATTTTATATTTAGTTCATAGTAATAATAATATGATTCAGTATTTAGAATTAAAAACTTGTGTGATTTGTACGTAATACTATTAGTACCACAAAATAATTTTATATTTTTCCTTCTTACAATCTTTGCGCTGTAGTAAGACCCACACTTCTGTTGTTATTGCGTTAGAATTAAAACAGTCTAACTGATATATATATAGTTTATTCTGATATTTTGCAAATGGTTCAACCTCAGTAGTGACAACAGTAAAACCCATATGTTGGTTGTGAAACAGGCTAAATACTAAATAATACAGGAAAGCTATGACATTCTCACAGTTGGGGGTCTCAATACATTGAAGAGCTTAAGTTTCGCATTCCAACATAAATCTTGCCTGTAATGAGAGGAATGTGACCAGGACTAATCTTTTAAGTGCTGTAAAGTAATTTTCTTTGTAATTTATGGTGTTTGTGTCGTTTGGTAATCTCTTCTAACAGGATGTATCAAGTAACAAGGGGTCAGGCTCAGGCGGTGTTTATTGAAACCACCTGTACTATAAACTGTTACATACATTTGTTAGTAGTGGCAGTTAGTTTTGTCTCTATTCTGAAACAACATACACGAACTTATGTTGAAATAAACTTGTTTGAAAGTTCAAAGAAATGATATTCAAGTACCGAAAAGCTTTCTTACTATCATATCTACAGTAACGTTCAAATGCGCACATGCTCACGCTCGGTTGAACGAGAGTGACCACCAAAAAGGGTGAGATAGTTTATGGACAACGTACAAAGTTCACGCTGCTGACCCCACGGTTTATTCGGCACAATAAACACAAAAGTAGACTGCAATGAAACATAAACATAAATTTGAAATAAAAATATATTTATGAAACAAAATCAAAATGTTTTTATGTACATATATAAACACGAAATCCTAGTTAAAAATACTCATTTATTGTTTAGGTTTATTTACAAATATTATTTACGGGTCTGTATATTACTTGAAACCATAAGAAGTATACGTGATTATTAAAAAATTAAAAATAGATAAAATTTGCATTTTATGGAGGATACAATTTTTTTGGGATTTCAAAATAATGTACTAAAACATTAAAAGTAATAAGTTCAAATCTGAAGCAAATATAAATATTGTAATCATTTTTTATAAATATGATTTCCTAATGTAATTTTCCAAGATATTAAAGATCATAATGACAAAAAAACTAAATTTATTAAAAGTAATAGGCTTTATGTTTTTTAAACTACCTTGATTTATCAAAGTATTTATAGAA
>NW_013748315.1:0-1413 GCF_000517525.1 Limulus polyphemus
ACTGCTACCGATAATTGGACATTTCCTGATGGAGCAGATGAACCCCACATGAAGCAGAAGCCAATGAGACGGAGACCAGTACAGAAGAAGATACGTCCTGTAAAATTAGGTGACTTTGTTGTATTTTAATTTCGTGTTTGTAAATTCTGTACATTTAATTAAGTTATTGTTAATTATATATTGGTTTAATTTAAGTGGCTATTGTTCGGAACGAACAATACTAAGGAAGAGGCAGTGTTACGACAGCGGAAGTCACGCGACGCTGGGAGCATGCGCGCTGGAGTTTCTAGAAGGATCATGACTTATCGGGGAACCTCGCGAATGTCCTAGTGTTTGCTAGACACCCTCTTTTTTAGTATATAAGCCAGCGGTTGATAGATATGCAGATAGATTGAAGACAGAGATAATTGAGTCAAGCGAAAAGTAGGCACCGTAAATAAAGTGTGTAAATCACTATGATTTATAGCGTGTGTTATAAAGGTTGTGAAGTTTAAAGTGACTGTGGAAATTAAGTGTATTACAAAGTTTGTAACGAGAAAGAATAAACTAATTCTATTTAAGAAAGAACTTGTATCCCTGAAGTTCCCCAGAAAGAATTTATACCAAAAATTAACAAACGACCAGATACGTAACAACATGTTGTAATTAGTTGACGTAATTATGTAGGTTTTGTATTTATGGTCGTAGCCAATCCTTTCTGGTCCTAAAATAAAGACTGAAGAATATCAACTAAGGACCATAAATTTACCTCGGTGACGTCATAGATTCGGTGATGATGCAGTAGGCTTAAGTAACTATAGCAGTTTGAATGTACAGATTAGACGGCCAATTTAGTTTTAATTTCTAAATACATTAACGGTACACAGAAATTCGCCAACTTCGTCTCTCGGGAGGCTCCGTGTTTGTGTGTTTACAGTTAGAGTGACTAACCTATAAAGGCGATTACGTTAAAAGTAGTCTTATATTGCCTGCCTTGGTTTATCTACTTCATATAATAGTTTTTATAAAGATTAATCGGCGTTGTTGCGTTAGTGTGTAGCATTAGGCCTAACCCATCTTTCCTCATCTGGCAGAAGCTAATGGGATATTATTAATGGGATTATGACGATAGCAACGAAGATCCATTGTATGTAGTCATTTATATATTTCAGATCTTTTAACTGGATAATTGTGCGTCCTGATCAATACCCTTCTAATTATCGTATTCAATAATTATAACCTGAAATAATATTAAAATATCTTAGTTACGTAATTAAACTGTTACATATAAAACACCATACAGTGTAGATGTCTCAAATATACTAATATTGATATCGTAGATAGTAAGTAGCCATCATTAACGAACACAATAAACCTGACGTATAATTACCATGATGGTTGTAGCCAATGTTATACATCAGAAAAGGTGTACAA
>NW_013748316.1:0-4024 GCF_000517525.1 Limulus polyphemus
TTTCGTTAATGTTCACTTACTAATTTAGAATTTATAGCATGAAAACTATAACAAGCACAAAATGATTATGAGGTCAGCACATTGACCAACCCCGTATTGAAAGGGGAAAATCGTCAAGCTTCACTCTGCCAATTCCTTGGTAGTGTCTTGTGTTTCTCATTATGAAGGCACTTGGTCCAGGGTTCCTTGTTTTCAATTTTTGGACCTCTTTTTCTTGGGATCATTCCTATCTTATCACCCTACCACCTTGCCATGTTCCAATGGTGATGCCTGTGGTAACAAGTCGTTTGTCTCAATCCTCACTGATTCTCCTGACAGAATAAATGCTGTATCGCAAGATTCTGTTGGATTGGCTCTAATTTTGCAACTCTGATTGGTGGATTGGACTCTCATTAAATCACCTAACTACTATCAATTTGGTCTCCAGTACTTCATCTTTGGGCTTTGGCAACAGATATATTCTGTCAATACAGGATGGGATTACAACTTTAGGCCTTCTCTCCCTTTCATATGTTACTCAGGATACTCAATATGATTTGTTCCAACCCATTGTTGGGTCCTGTTGGTAGCACGAGATTGGCTGCTACACCTTGGTTTTTGCTTCTGCTGTACCTTCCAGAGTATCAACATCTTCCACTTCTTTTTCAGCTATCTCTGTGGAGACAGCCATGATCTGCCTTGTACACCCGGCTATCCAGAAGCTCAAGTTTCAGGCATGGAGATTATGCAGTCTTTAGCACAGCATCTGGGTATAAGTTCTGAGATTGCCACATCTGTCTCAGTTTTTGCTTACTCTGAGATGAACTTTTGTCAACAGAAATGATGAATTTCTGCAAGGGTGTATTGAGAGGAGGTTGAACCCATTTCGGGTGGAAGTGCCTATCAAAACTCGTTTTTTTTATCTGGCTCTTTGGCAGAGGTTTTTTATCTTCCACAGTCACCCTGTTTAAAGTGGCCATATTGACTATTTTCCAGAGCACTGTTCCTCGTGACTCCTCAATGCACATTACTCCCCAGATTCTACTAGTGGAGCTAGGGAGTCCTTACCACACCCAGTTTCCAGTCACTGGGGTGGTGGACAGAGGCTTTTCCTCCAGAGTGTTAGAGTGAATTCCTCCACTCTTGGGGAAGAGGGTGAAGTTAGGGCCCTCCTACCCTGTTCCCTGGATGTTTTTCCCATGCTACTTGTAATACCGCTGTGCTATCTAGTTGGGTCTGCATGGCCCTTCTGTTTGATCAATATAACTAGAAAGGGGTCCACTATCTCCTCAAAATTCCAAATGCGGAGTGGTTCCATCCTGTTCCTTGGCTGAGCACAGTTGCTCCATGTCCTCCTCATAATTCCAGGGGCAAGTGGAATGTACCTTCTCCACGCAGTTGGGGAGTGAGGATGAATGTTCATAATTCCAGATGGATGAGTTCTGTTTCCTTTGGTTGAGTAAGGCATACATAATCCCGTCATTCCAAGCCTGGGGGGTTGCTTTTCGAGCGAGCTTCTTCAGGTGAATGAGAATGTTTGTCCGCTTAGGGGTTGCTTACTTTCTTGTTGTGATTCCAGTGGCTTGGAATGCATCACTTTATGGCTACAGGTTGAGATCCACTCATAAGTATATATAGATATAACATTGCGGTCCAATTGCCCTAGACACCAACATGAGATGTAGGGACCAAAAACCCTTAGTTCCTCAGCTATCTGGTTGGGGCTGGCCTATAGTGATGATCACTCATGTACATTTCCACCCACAATACAGAAATTAAGTTCAGGGTGAAGAGCATATCTGTTCTGGATGTAGTGCTGTTTCCCCCACTACGGTGCCAATCTTCTGTTGACAAACCCATGATCTATGCAAACATTTACTGTATGGATAATGCCCTTACCAGTCCCTCCACCTTCTCAGTATGGGATTCTAGCTATAAGTGGGAGAAGAGATATGTATGTATTGGAAGTTAACATTTTCCTAAATTGAAAATGTATTTCCAATAATACTTACCTCCTTTCACACTCTCCCACCCTTCCTCTCCGCTAAGAGCTGGTGTTAGAAACTGAGATGGAGTTAATCTTGAAAAAAGTGATAAAATTATCAGAATGAGGCACTTGTATACAGTACCAGGATAAAGGGCACTTTGACGTAGATGGAGAGTGTTATGAGACAAATATCGCCAAGGGCAATTAAATGGAGTATCAATAATTGGAGAAAGCAAGAAAAATTCAGAATAATGCTTAGATGGGTTATCTTTAATTCTAAGTTTGTTAAATGCTGGTATTTTGGTTTTGATGTAAATAGATTCTTTATTCTGCCTGATTCATCAGTTTGTTTTTCTTATCAACAATTCTGTCTTTTTGGCAGGCTTATTATTAGAGATCACTACTACAATAAAACCCTTGGATTAAAATTTATAATGTAGTGTATTAATATACTTTCTGTGGTGCAAGTAGAATTTTATACCAATTTATCATACATTTTCCTCTTTCTGAAATTTGTTTTCTTTTTTTGTAGCCGTGTTGTTCTACCATTGACAGTTGAAGAGGTGTGTATATTTTAAATGTTTTTACACTTCATCTTCCTTTCTGTTTCCTAAATATTTATCACACCTGAAGTATTCTAGATAAAAAGTGCTGTAAATAGATGCTGAAAGTGCTGTCAATGCTGTTAAGATTTGATCTGAATTTTAAATAATATTCACTTACATATAAAAAGCAATTTGTGAAATGTAAAACTAATATGTAAACAGTGTAAAAGATAATGTATATCTTGTCAAAATTTGAGCTGAACTTTAAATAATTTATGTATATGTATCAAATACAGTATTAAAAGTTCAGTAATTATATTGCAAGTCATCAGTGCAACAGTGTCATCTGCAAGATGTGATATAATTCTATTTAGTGTCTTAACCATATCACCCCAGGTATCCTTTACTGTGCATGACAGAAGGTTTTAGTGTTTAACATTCGAAATTGTATTATACTACTATTTGTTTATGTTATAACAATTAGAATAGCATAAAATCTTAGCTAATAATCCATATTTTAATAGTATACAAGTTTTAAGTTCTTAATTCTACAAGGGAATATAAAAAAAATCCTAAATTTCCACTAGTGTGACCCACATTTTTTTCTAGCATGTCGTCATCCTTATTTTATCCATCACCCATCGAAAATATACAAAATTAAATGTAAATTACTGTCTATAAAATTGTTATTATTCAGACAAACCATAATTTTTATACTCGTCAATTTTGTTAGGTTACAGAGCTATTGAATAGAAAATCAGACCCCCTTCTGCCACACCCACCTGTCACATCCTCTCTTTCACAGTTCGTTGATAGTTCTCTCTCATGTTTCATCATATATTACCTATAACCAATAAAAAGTCAAGGCTTTCATCTATTAAATGATGTATTGTATAACGTTGTATTCTGAATTGGAAAGCATCAATATCACTCACAGTACAAGCTTTGTTCCCATGAGAGAGTTAACGACTAGCTTGGATGGATTTGTTGCATAGTTAGAAAGCCAGGATAATTTTGAGAGGTAAGGCAATTTGTCTACTTTTTGCATGTTATTAGTCTATATTCTTTGGTGCATTATTTAATTAAATAAAATTATTAAATGCATTACTATTAGTATTATAAAAAGTTAGGGTTAACTCTCTTCGAAATCTAAAGGCAAGAAAAAATTACTTAAGTATTTTATTTCTTGTTTTTCATACTTATTGTTTATTTATTATTATAAAAGTAACTAAAATCTAAAAATTCGGATCTTTTAAAGTTGCTTGAGACTAGATTAGATAAAACAAGTATTAATGATAATATAATTAAAATGGTTCACGAGTCACGCACGCGAGCAGCTCGTGGGTAATGTAATTCGATAGTGTAACGTGAGCTGCACGTTCTCCGAGTGATTTACAACTTTCTATGGCGTAGAAAGTAGTTAGACACGGTTCAAAAGGCAATAAAACAATAAAATTTAATTATAAATAGATATATAATGTTACGAACTTAGAGCTACTCAGGATAAACGAAT
>NW_013748317.1:0-1777 GCF_000517525.1 Limulus polyphemus
TAGTCTTTCCTATTACAAATAACTATAATGTCCTGTATTTCCGGCAGATAAATTCTAGTCCTAGTCTTTCCTATTACAAATAACTATACTGTCTTGTATTTCTGGCAAATAAATTCCAGTCCTAATCTTTCCTACTACAAATAAGTATAAGTTTTATAATCTCCTGTATTTCCGGCAGATAAATTCCAGTCCTAGTCTTTACTACTACAAATAACTATAATGTCCTGTATTTCCAGTAGATAAATTCCAGTCCTAGACTTTCCAACTACAACTAACTACAATGTCCTGTATTTCCGGCAGATAAATTCTAGTCCTAGTCTTTCCTATTACAAATAATTATAATGTCCTGTATTTCCGGCAGGTAGATTCTAGTCCTATTCTTTCCTACTACAAATAACTATAATGTCCTGTATTTCCGGCAGATAAATTCTAGTCCTAGTCTTTCCTACTAGAAATAACTATAATGTCCTGTATTTCCAGCAGGTAAATTCTAGTCCTAGTCTTTTCTACTACAAATAACTATAATGTCCTGTATTTCCGGCAGATAAATTCTAGTCCTAGTCTTTCCTATTACAAATAATTATAATGCCCTGTATTTCCGGCACGTAGATTCTAGTCCTAGTCTTTTCTACTACAGGCAGATAAATTCTAGCCCTAGACTTTCCTACTGCAAATAACTATAATGTCCTGTATTTCCGGCAGATAAATTCTAGTCCTAGTCTTTCCTATTACAAATAATTATAATGTCCTGTATTTCCGGCACGTAGATTCTAGTCCTAGTCTTTTCTACTACAGGCAGATAAATTCTAGTCCTAGTCTTTCCTATTACAAATAACTATAATTTCCTGTATTTCCGGCAGGTAAATTCCAGTCCTATTCTTTCCAAATACAAATAAGTATAAGTTTTATAATCTCATGTATTTTAGCACCCACCAGTTAAAATCTAGTCCCAGTCTTTCCTACTACTAATAACTTTATCAGTGTAATCAATGAATAATGAATAGTCCATTGTTATGTAAGCCTCTTGATAATCTTTTTTCCTAATTGTAAGAAGCCACAGATTCAAATCTATTAAAGACTTCAACGTTTACTGAATCTGCCTCAATAGTAAAAACTTTATTTACACTGTGCGCCCTTGTTTGTTTGTTTTAATTTATGCACAAAGCTACACAATGGGCTATATGTGCTCTGCCCACCACGGGTATCGACATCCCGCTGTGCCACTGGGGGGCGTGCGCCCTTGTAAACCCAAAGCAACCTTTAACCTAGTTCTATCCATTTCCTGTTTTAGTTTTTCTTGTCCCAATATAACAACCATCAAAATGAAATGTTGAAAAATTGGCTAAAATCATTATTTTGTTTGATCGAAGTAAATCGTCACGTATTTTATTGGATGACGGGTAATTTTTTCTAGATCTTCAATAGTTTATTAGATGACGGGTATTTTCTTTTCTAGGACGACAGCCTTACTTTTGTACTGTCATAAACATAGGTCAACTTCTTTTAAATGATTCATATTAACCTAATTTTTTACAAGAAACCTTATTTTTGGATAATCACAATTCTACCAAACATTTAAATCAAGGACAGCAGCCATAAATAATGAAGTTATCTTTTGTATAATTATTAAGTTTATTATTTGAATGATATTAGCCTTATCTTTTAATTTCTTAGTTGGCACGAACTTATCCAATCACATGGTTTATTCAACCACTAAAGCATACGAAATAGAAAGGTAAAACTTGTACCATTCGTGAAAACGTGGTCAACGTCAAAT
>NW_013748318.1:0-1400 GCF_000517525.1 Limulus polyphemus
GCTGACAACTACACGGATAGCAGGTTTAAAATTATTGCAAATGGTCTGTCAACCTTTCATCTCTATATTTTGGAAGCCACCTTTATTAAAACACATAAACCTGTCCTTTGCCGCCAAAAAGAATTCCTATACAATGTACACATTCTTCAGTAGGTCTGTGACATTTCCTGATTGGCTAAAGGACATGACAATCAGTGATTGCCTTTCCGGCCTACGTTGATCTGATTCATTTTATAAGCTGTACTATTTCCTATAAATCATTTTCCAGACGGTTCTGCTATGATTAGTGTCTGGCGAAAAGCAACATCCCAACCAACAATTGGTCCAGTTAATAACGCTATTTTCAAGTTTTGAACAACTCGACTTCCAAGATCTACGTATCTACATGTGCCGATGTTTCCGTTTATCAACGTTATATTTTAAGATCTGTGCAATAATTCAGCTAACAGATGTTTCCGTATATAAAAACTATTTTCAAGTTTTGTACACACAAAAAAAAAAATCTTTTCAAGAATTACATATACGAATAACCTGACAGAACCTACAATATTTAGGTCAAAATTACAATTATAAAAAAGATATACAAAACATGATTTCCCTCCAAGTTCAAAGTTATAACAATAAAACACGACGAAAATATTCATTTTTATTTCGTTGTATTTTATTAAAAATAATTATCTACACACAGATAGCTACAATGTTGCGTTCAGATGTGGGAAGCTGTAGACTTGAACAGTTATATATGTTCTTAATGTTTATATTTTGTTTAGACGTACGAAGCAGAGAGTACCTCTGATAGATGGTACCTCTCTACAACTGTGTGGGTTCAGTTTTTTATTAAGGTACATTTTATCTTTCCCACATTGTAACTTGTGTCTTTGTCTACGTGTTTGTGTCGACTGTTTTTAATTTTCACCTAGTTGTCTAAAAAGTTGTATTAGATAGAAAGAGATATTAGCTCTTTCAATTTGTTAACTATCAATTTATCATTAAAAAACTCTAAAGACAAGATGATTGAAGACTGCAAAATACGTCTGTTCTTTTAAGTTGATGATCTTTGTGCTTTGTTCTTAAAGCAGGGTTCAAAATAATGTGATCGTCAAATTTGGATAACACTTGATCACAAAATTGCTCACTTTTCCAAAATATTCGAAGTCTAAATGATGTACGGCCCGGCATGGCCAGGTGGTTAGGGCACTCGACTAGCAATCTGCCGGTCGCGGGTTCGAATCCCCGTCACACCAAACATGCTCGCCCTTTCAGCCGTGGGGGCGTTATAATGTGATGGTCAATCCCACTATTCGTTGGTAAAAGAGTAGCCCAAGAGTTGGCGGTGGGTGGTGATGACTAGCTGCCTTCCCTCTAGTCTTACACTGCTAAATTAGGGACGGCTAGCGCAG
>NW_013748319.1:0-1400 GCF_000517525.1 Limulus polyphemus
ATTTTATCTGTTCTACTATAATATTGTTGTAACGTGTTTCACCCGTTGGGTGGGTTCTTTTGGATTATTTGGTAAAAAAATTAATGCGAAGTCCAGTTCGCGTAACAATTAAATAATTATATAATGTTTGTACTAAAGGCTACGTTCAACTTGACACTAGTTGTAGGCTTAAGTTCAGAGTCGGCGCGTGAGTCTTTTGTTTGGGTAGGCTAGTTTGTCACGTGTGGGTGGTTGCGCAGTTGAGAAAAATCAATTCGCGCATACATCCTATCTCTCTCACATAAACTATATACTATTTTTAAGTTAGTGAGAATAATGCATTGAGAGGGACAGTTTATTTGGAGGAGGCTAAGCCTTCCCAAGCCTCTTATATGCGCTGCCCCTGCTCAAATTTACAAACAACGTTTCAACATAAATTCCTCGCTAATGGTACTGTCTGGATAGATAAACAAACATTGTTCTCATTGAATATTCACGTACTGATTACTCATTTATTATGTACTCTCATTTATCCAGATTCATCGAAATTTCTAGATTATTAAATCATTATGGACTTTCTAGGTATTTTAGGACTAATTTAGTGAACTTTCTAGATCTAGCTTTATCATGTTGATTAGCAGCTCCCTCTAGCAAACAACTAAATTATAATACTGAAAATATAGCTTACACTCCTAGAATAATATTACATTAATATTGATATCCTACCCGGTGGCTTAACTGTAAGTCATAGGACTTAGAACGCTAAAAATCGTGTTTCGATACCCGCATTGGCAGAGCACACAGACCATTGTGTAGCTTTGTGCCTAATAACAAATGAAACAAACAAAATCATACATGCATACATTGTAAATTTCTCTTAAGCCAAGTTGTTTCTCATTTCATAGAAGAAACTAAATACATTAATTTACAGAATCATTTTTTTACGTGTTTTCTTATCTTACGAAATCGAAAGGCATATATATATATAAAAATAAATTATTCACAGAAATAAGTTTTTAAGTAGATCAGTTTTTGTGACAAATGCTATAAAGAGTAGCTAGGGAAATAATTCAAAATGGACGCGATATATTTACATACATCTATCACAAGATTGTCTATTGTTTGTTTGAAGTTAAGCACAAAGCTACACCACGGGTATCGAAACCCGGATTCTAAGCGTTGTAAGTCCGCGGACATATCGCTGTGCCACTGGGGGCATACATCTATCACAAGATTGTCTATTGTTTGTTTGAAGTTAAGCACAAAGCTACACCACGGGTATCGAAACCCGGATTCTAGCGTTGTAAGTTCGCGGACATACCGCTGTGCCACTGGGGGCATACATCTGTCACAAGATTGTCTATTGTTTGTTTGAAGTTAAGCACAAAGCTACACAATGGACTATCTGTGATGTGCCCACC
>NW_013748320.1:0-1399 GCF_000517525.1 Limulus polyphemus
CGCCTGAAGACCTGAAGACGGAAGACTTTCGAAACGTCGTCCTCTACATTTGTAGGTTTCTACAACAGGCAGTTGCTTTCCATTTGAAACTTAGATTCACAAAATTAGTTTTAGCTGAACACGCTGGCGATTTGGCTGGTTACACCTTGTATATATGGTAATATCAATCACTGTTAATTTGCTTATCATATACCCTGTTGAGTTATATATTTTTTCTTCGTTATACATTCAATGATGTCAACATTAACTATATTTAGAAATGTGAGCATTTTAAGCAATCCTTGTGGTGACAAGTGGAACCTATGACCTAGCTTTGACAGTAATAAATCTTGTCTAGCTAAAGATGAAACGAGTAATGGGGTAGACTAAATAAGAGCATGCGTAGAAAGTTTGGTGGTGCACTTGTGTTGAACTCTTATTAATAATAATAATAATAATATTCTTAGCTTGCTTGCAAGATATAATAATATCCTAATGTAACGACATTTTGTGTTATTTTACTCCACAGTTGTAAGTTTTCTTTACTCGCTAACAATAACCCAATGTTTATCTCTGAATTGTCCTTGTAAGTCCCAGTGCTAATCAAAGTCATCCTTATATTTATACCGTGGGCGAAGCTTGTTCCACTTGGTACTTGTGCCATCAAGGCTTCGTAATATCTCCTTTGGAAATAATCCCTGTCATTTAACATCATGTTTTTATAAGATTCATGTCATTTGAAGACTAAGTTCGTTATGATTCTCTATATATGTCTTTCTATCTTTTCATTTATTTTCTTTCTAATTTAACATTCGCCTAACCCACGTAAAGTTAATTATTTGGACTTTGTTATAAAGCTTAAACTTGGGTAATTTTATATATCAAAGTTCGTAACTGATATGTTTGTGATGTTCGTTTTCTTTAATTTCTTAACTTAAATTTATTTTTATGTGACTAGATTCGGTAGATATTTTATTCTGACTTATAGTGAGGTTAATTGTACTTTAAAAGAATGATGTTCTAAGTTATTTGCTTGCCTTGAAGTACTTTCTTTACTAGCAGTCATGCTCCGTCCAATAGCCATAAATAAATGCTGTTAATCAACACCACAGTTTTATTGTTAAAAGCTTCCACGAAGGAATACTAGGTAATTTTTAGACAAAACCTCTAGGCATTCTTTCCACAAACCTTCCTTAGTTCATGTATGTCTACACAAAAGTTCTTTGGACCTATAATCGAAGGACTTGACTAATACGTTATCGAATGGGTTTTCACTTTCTTCGCCCATTTACCTTATGAAAGCAACTATTGGTTTAAAAGTATTAAATCCTTGTTTGCCACATTTTCAATAACACCAGGAGATATGCCTAGCTCCCTTATAATGATGTTGGTTTTGGGTCGGAATCTTTTTTTTTGTAAC
>NW_013748321.1:0-3390 GCF_000517525.1 Limulus polyphemus
CACGCCAAACATGCCAACCTCCGTCTTTGCCTGGTCCCAAGTCCAGGATGAGAAAGGACGCGGGGCTATAAACTCCACCCCGTAAAAACTAACCTGCTACAAGTAACTGCAACAACAACTTCCGTTGGCGAGTTCCTATGCTCCACTGGGAGTTTACAGAAATAAAACAAAAAACACTGCCTTACACAACATGACGTTAAAACGTAGTTTCACTATCTTATAGCTTGATGTAGTTTAACTGCTTAGAAGTATTTAACCAACATCTCTACCGGAGCATTTTGTCTCTTTAATTCCAATTAAACAAACAAACAAAATACGAACCGACACAACTGCGATACCTTATCCTTTCCCCTGAGAAATATGCTTCACAGCACGACAGATGCATGAGACTGACAATTGCAACCCTTTAAAGCAAAAGTAAAGAAACCTTTTAATAATTACAGGAACATATTGCCAACACACAAACACACATTCGTTACCCATTAATGCATATCAATTATGATATCAAAAATAAACCTTTTACATTGATACGAATAAATTTACATAAAATTTCAATACATAATTAAAACACCCTCTAAATTTACAATACATTATACAAATATGCACTTTGACGTTGAAAGATTTGATATTTTAAAGCAATTCACCGTAAAACACTCTTTTTAGTTTTATACAATAATACTTTTAAAATAAAGCTAAAGCCGATAATTAAGCATACCAAACTGCCACTAGGTGTCTTTAACGGAATATTACATTAATGCTAAAGCTCAAATATGCTAAGCTTCGGTTCATCGTGAATCGAATCTAAAGAGATTGAAGCTACTATTAGCTACATAATTAGGAAGATCCTGAAGCACCATTCATGAAGTTTAGCCACCAGTGGAATCACCATGTACTGTATGTTGGCCATTACTGCTGTTGTAATGGCTTTCACTCTGACAGAATGTCCAGAATCAGGAATTCAATGAATGGACAAGTCCTCACCATCTGATGAGATGATCCACCTGTAACTCCACTGTTGTGGGCCCATTCAAACATGAAACACAAAATTCATCAACCATTTCAATGATGTTTGTTTCAAATGAATGATAAACTTTCTTCCATGTAATAAGTGTTGATTAGATTTAACAAATACTATAACTACAACCAGTTATTTCTCTGTCATGCAATACCTAACTTATGAATCATCAGAACATTATGTAATTACGCATCCTATTTTGTCCTGCTCCAATTCCACTATCACTGACAATAGTTTCCAACAGAAATGAACAATATCGTCGCAGGCAAGTTAACACTGGAATTCCTACTAAAACACTTGGTCACAGGCTATAGTCCACCTAAAGGTTTTAGAAGAATATTTGTGACGAGGTATTTGATTTTAATATAGTTTCAGTTTTTGGATAATATCAACGATGACAATGCAAATTAAGAAATATTTTATACAACAGTTTTATTGGGCATACTATGTGCAGTCATTACCAATGCTTGGGCTTTTATATGAAAAACGTTCAAGTGATTACTAGAAATTTGAGTTTTCCCTATTTTATGCATGACTGTAAACAAATAACTCAAAATTGTCTGGTCGAATTATGTGGTGTTATGTATAAACTACAAAGAACTTACGTCAGATACGCTTTTAGGTTTAATGAATTGATGCCATTTTATACAACTTTTATAAGTCTAGAAATCATTAACTGAAAACAAAATACGGAATAGAAGCTTAGCAAAACAGTAAGTTTATTCAAAAAATAGTAAATATGTTAGAAAATTTTACAGTTTCTTACAGGTACAGAAAAAAAACGCGAGTATGTTTGTACCATTCTGAGAAAAAAATATTGAATTGTTGTTGTTGTTTGTTTTTAAGCACAAAGCTACACAAAGGGCTATCTGTTCTCTGCCCACCACGAGTATCGAAACCCGGTTTCTAGCAGTATAAGTCTGCGGACATACCACTGTGAATATGAATTACTACCTGTTGTATCTGTCCAACGCCCAGTGAAGATATAGAGACTCCGGAAGGTGAGGTAGGGAGACAGATCCTGACGCATAACTCCCGTTTCACTTCCCAGGGGGTCCTAAGTCTATACGGTTTACAAGTTATAAGCGAACACACACTCAGACTTTTATCAAATAATGATAAATTATTAGATGTTTATCTGCCAAAAACACAGTCAGCATAAACTCTGTATATTCTAACCTTTCATCGATTTTGTCTAAGCCTTTCATCTAAAATACGTCTCTACAAACTGCTGAACTTAAAGTTGTGATTAAGGAGTAATATTATTGTTGTTTTTTATAAAGAAAGTAAAATAAAAATCCCAAGTTTCAAAACTGTAATTAAACACGTTTTGATTTGCCCAAACAATCAGTCTTTTTTAATTTTTCTGTTTATGGGTAAAGATAGTTAAAAAATGAGAAATATAACCAGATATGTCTTGAAATCAAACTATCCACAAATTTTAGTGTGCCTATGGTTTTAAAATCTGTGTTGAATATGAGATTTTTTTTTTTAGGATAAAGGATAAAATTTCAGCACTTTTGTGTTGTTTATTGATACATTTGTTCTGGTTGTGGACAATACTATGCGAGCTCAACCACGTGTTATTTGGAACATCGTATAAAAGAACATCTCAAGCCCAGCGTTGGTAACTCTTCAAACATCTGCATATATTTAAATAAAGAATGTGATGAAATAGTCAATGGAAGTCGTTTCAACGTAGTAAGTAATTTCAACAACTAGCAAATGTCTGCCTAAAAGAAAGATTGGCTTTCTGTATGATAGGAAAAAACTTTTCACAATACGGTTTGAATTATTTTTATGTTACATATAAAAGCGAGAGTCATTTAAATATCTCCACATCACGTCACTTTACAATAAACTTTAATGTTTCTTATACGTAACATTATTTAGAAGTCTGGAATCAGGTGGTTTGAAGACAGACTTTAATATTTCAAGGTAGGCTGTTTCCAGGCCACGATTTATGTGTTTTAACACTTATGTGTCACCAAACTTTCTAAAATTTGTTGCTAACACTTATCTTGGCTATCGTTTAAAACGACTCAGTAATTCTTGTATACTGGACTCCACTAGGCGTCCTTAACAGAAAGGGTTATATGGGATGCAGGGGATAAAAATTAACTGGTTTAGTTACTTAAATTTCGTGTTTCTCGTGCATTTCATTATCAGAATAGCTTATCTGATTAATTTTGCCTTTTTTTTCAAATTATCTATTTATTTGAATATATATCAGTAAAATAGGATTTAGCGAATAAATACTGCTTAATCAATTTCTTATTTTCATGCTGTTTAAAAACAGCGTTATTTTTTTTATATAAAAGTTTCTAAGAGAGAGAGAGAGACAACGGTAAGCGAAACGCGTATCGTCGCGTAAC
>NW_013748322.1:0-1399 GCF_000517525.1 Limulus polyphemus
TGTTGTCCTATTCAGTTTGTGAACAAGGTGCCTATGATTATTGATTCGAAGTCATTAGAAAGAAAAGAGGAGTCTCAAGTCCTGTATAGACAAGGACAACACTTTTTATTATGCACACATGTGTTCTAGAACGAAATTCTGTGTATATTTCCATCCATCTGTCTGTATGATTGCTATAGCAACTATAGCACTGAAAGACAGAGGTTAGTTTACCACGCCCATCTGTTGTTAGAGTACGCAGGGCACGTCTGCTTTTATGTTATTATGTCAACCATGATGCAGCTTGGCTAGGCTGCATGGCTAGGGAAACAGGGGCTGTATGAGAGGTTACACTTGCTTTGACCGTTCGACGTGTGTGCGCGAAGCAGGTTTCAATAATTTAATCTCCATGGTGTAAAAATACGATTCGAGTCTCGTGTTGTGGGAATATTCTAACGTTAAGAAAACTCTGGAACTCGTCTTCACGTATTATAATGTTTTATTCCTAAAAGCGTCTGACTCGTGCCTAGAGCCATCGACAGACATGACGTTAGTAAATGCCAGTCATAAGCTCTATCGAATCCTCCAGCAAGGAGCTGAAACGTCGCACAAGTAAAGTAATTATTCATGTGGAAAAATAAAAATAAAATAAAACTTTAAATATATATTGAATTATATCAACACCCTTTCGGGTTTTGCTAAAAACAACAAATTACGCCCCTAAATTAAACTTTCTTTTTTGTTTAGTCTTTCCAATAATAGGCACGACAGCTGAGTCAGAATTTCTATTTATTTCTTGTAACCCAAGAAGACAAAAAACTTGAATAAACTTATCAGTAATATTCTATTATCAGTATTTCTAGTGAAACCAGATTGGACTTGTTCATCAGTACAAGGTTGGGGTAATTACTTCCTGAAGTAATACCGAAAAATATACAACCAATAGGGCTCGGTTGAATATGAAAGTAAGCATAATAAATATGGTTAATATACAGTTTTAAATTAAGCATATATTTCACTTGCGAAGATACATCTCAGGAGAAAAACACATTTAAATCCAGTTGCCTATTGACTCGTTAAACATTCATAAATTTAACATCTTTTTTCTCAGTGCATATTCATTAAATCAAGTTAGAAAATATCCTTGTTAATGTATATGTTCGATACCTTCACATAAAGTAGTAGGAAAAGATTCCTGGTTTTCTCAACCGTGCTAGTTCAAATGTGTGTAATGGTAGGTGTGGTAGATAAACGCTACTAACTCAAAGTAATAATAAACCCAGTTGTATTGAATTACGTGCAATTTATAATACCGTATTTTTCGGTGTATAAGACGCCCTTTTTTACCCCAAAATTTGATGTCAAAATCTGCTTGCGTCCTATACACCGAAGGTATGAATAATATATATGTATATATATA
>NW_013748323.1:0-1563 GCF_000517525.1 Limulus polyphemus
ATACTTTGACCTTGAATCCATTTTAGAATATTCAACAATGTTTAAAGTGTCAACCTGCTAAGATTGTTTGAGATTGACTCAATAGGGTGGGAGTAATTAACCAACAGGCTTTACAAAATAAAAATAGGGTTAAGTTAAATTTTGACCCACTTAGGAGATTTCCCATAGTTCATAGTAACTCGGAGGAGTTACGGTGGAAACAAACGCACATTTCGTCTTTATATATATATATATATATACGTCCACTTACTGCTGGACCTGTCACCTGGTGGGACATCGGTAAGTTAACAGAATTACAACACTAAGATCCGGCGTTCGGATCTGCTCAGTATACTCAACATTCATTTGATTTTCATGCTATTTCTTCGAGTCGTGTGTATTAAATTATTAATGACACCACGAAGGTTGTACCGAATGTACTTTGAGTTTGACAACAAATCATTAAAAGGGGCACGTTTAACCTTTTAGTCTGTGTTTTGAAGTCTCCACATCACTCGACTTTTGTTGTTGTTGTTGTTGTTGTTAGAAGTAAATAAGTAAGAAACATTCTTTCATTATATACTGTGACTCATTCAAGGAATTTCGAATTCCGTCTACATTCAATGTCAGAAGCTCTCAGTCACTCTTACTTTTGGTTAGAAAGCTCGTGAGACCACACATAAATTGGTCATTCGTTTTAGTGATGTTTTATTTATCTTTTTTTTTTGCTAGGATACTTTAGCGTGATGGGTAAATTTAGATATTTGTTTTGACTTTGTTGTTTTTAACAGTTTTTTGTACTTAGTATTAATGTCATAATTTTCCACTTCTTACTATTTGTTAAAATGGAATTATTATCTTTTAAACAACTTTAATAATAATTAAACACTCTTTGGAGAAGAACAAAGAGAATATAACTGGGAGAAGTCTTTTAATATTTCTTTAGAGCTTAACAAAAATTCAAGGTTAAGTCGAAACAGTCATTTTTCGAATGAGACACAAATTAGTGAATTTGAATATTAGCCGAATTATTCCAAATGTAAGTCGAATTATTCCAAATGTAAGTCGAATTATTCCAAATGTAAGCCGAATTATTCCAAATGTAAGCCGAATTATTCCAAATGTAAGCCGAATTATTCCAAATGTAAGCCGAATTATTCCAAATACAGAAACATTTGTAATCATTATACATTTCGTCATAAAATATTGAAAATCATAAAAAACAAATCTTACAACAAAGTCACATTGGGTTATCTGCTGTGTCTACCGCGAGGAATCGAACCCCGGATTTTTGTATTGTAAACCCGTTGACAGGTCTTCTTTCTTCTGCTCACTACTGTGTTTGATAAAAAAAACTTCTGGCTGTAAAACTGGAAAACACAACTTCTGGCTGTAAAACTGAAAACACAACTTCTGGCTGTAAAACTGGAAAACACAACTTCTGGCTGTAAAACTGGAGAACACAACTTTTGGTTGTAAAACTGGAGAACACAACTTCTGCCTGTAAAACTGAAGGATACAACTTCTAGCTGCAAAACTGGAAACACAACTTCTGGCTGTAAAACTGGAGGATACAACTTTTGG
>NW_013748324.1:0-1400 GCF_000517525.1 Limulus polyphemus
GTATATATCTAACATTTGACAAACCGTGCAGTAGCTTGCTAAAGGCTAATATCTTTGAAAGAACAATGTTTCAGGTCCCATGTTGACACCACTGTATATATCTAACATTTGACAAACCGTGCAGTAGCTTGCTAAAGATTAATATCTTTGAAAGAACAATGTTTCAGGTCCCATGTTGACACCTCAGTATATATCTAACATTTGACAAACCGTGCAGTAGCTTGCTAAAGATTAATATCTTTGAAAGAACAATGTTTCAAGTCCCATGTTGACACCACTGTATATATCTAACATTTGACAAACCGTGCAGTAGCTTGCTAAAGGCTAATATCTTTGAAAGAACAATGTTTCAAGTCCCATGTTGACACCTCTGTATATATCTAACATTTGACAAACCGTGCAGTAGCTTGCTAAAGATTAATATCTTTGAAAGAACAATGTTTCAGGTCCCATGTTGACACCTCTGTATATATCTGACATTTGACGAACCGTACAGTAGCTCCCTAAAGATTAATATCTTTGAAAGAACAATGTTTCAGGTCCCATGTTGACACCTCGGTATATATCTGACATTTGACAAACCGTACAGTAGCTTGCTAAAGATTAATATCTTTGAAAGAACAATGTTTCAGGTCCCATGTTGACGCCTCTGTATATATCTAACATTTGACAAACCGTACAGTAGCTTGCTAAAGGCTAATATCTTTGAAAGAACAATGTTTCAGGTCCCATGTTGACACCTCACTATATATCTAACATTTGACAAACCGTACAGTAGCTTGCTAAAGGCTAATATCTTTGAAAGAACAATGTTTCAGGTCCCATGTTGACACCTCACTATATATCTGACATTTGACAAACCGTGCAGTAGCTTGCTAAAGGCTAATATCTTTGAAAGAACAATGTTTCAAGTCCCATGTTGACACCACTGTATATATCTAACATTTGACAAACCGTGCAGTAGCTTGCTAAAGGCTAATATCTTTGAAAGAACAATGTTTCAGGTCCCATGTTGACACCTCACTATATATCTAACATTTGACAAACCGTACAATAGCTTGCTAAAGGCTAATATCTTTGAATGAACAATGTTTCAGGTCCCATGTTGACGCCTCTGTATATATCTAACATTTGACAAACCGTGCAGTAGCTTGCTAAAGATTAATATCTTTGAAAGAACAATGTTTCCGGTCCCATGTTGACCCCTGAATGACGTCCATCGTCAGACGTGCTCACTCTGCTGAATATAAATTTTCACTTTGATCTGACACTACAATTTCCATTTTAACAAGCTTCTTCGAAGGACCCCTCGACGTGGATTCCTGTACGTGGTGAGGGGACCTCCCAGGGAAGGTTCTGTATTTACAGTTACTTTCTCTGGGATCTAAACATCCACTCAT
>NW_013748325.1:0-1400 GCF_000517525.1 Limulus polyphemus
CAATGTCTGCAGTCATTTTTGCAGGGTCTTCGGCTCAGTCCATCAGCATTACCATGGGATTTTCCTTCTCTATATTCAATATTATAATTATACTGGTCTATTTTTCCGATCCAACGTGCTAGTTGTCCCTCTGGGTTCTTTGATGATCTTAACCAGCGTAACACAGCATGGTCTGTCCTGATGGTAAACCTTGCACCACAGAGGTAAGGATGGAAATATGTCAGACTCTTTACTATAGCAAGGAGTTCCCTCCGTGTTACACAGTAGTTCCTCTTTGGTTTACTTAAAACCCTACTGAAGTAGGCCACTACATGTTCGTTTTCGCCCACTTTCTGAGACAATTCCGACATTACTAGCATCACAATCCAGTATGTACGGCAGTGAGGGATCTGGAAGCTTTAAAAGTTGAGCGGAGGCCAATTTTTCCTTCAACGTCTTGAAAGAATGCTGGCGAGAAACTGTCCATTCAAACTTCTGGCCTTTTTTAGTCAAATCATGTAGTAGAGCAGCTATAGTTGCAAAGTCCTTCACAAACTTCCGGTAATAAGTACAGAGTCCCAAGAAACTTCTTAACTCTCCCACATTGTCTGGTGCTGGCCAGTCATGCACTGCTTTCACTTTATCAGGATCAGTTTGCACACCATTCTCACTTACAATGTGGCCTAAGTAAAGCACCATTTTCTGGAACAAATGACATTTCTTGGGATGGAGTTTGAGGTTTGCTGCTTTCAAACGCTTGAATACTTCCTCCAGCCGGAACATGTGCTCGTCAAAAGTTGTTGCAAATACGATGACATCGTCCAGGTACACCAGGGCTATCCTCCACTGTAGGCCTTCCAATACTCGTTCCATCAGCCTCTCAAACGTTGCTGGAGCATTACTGAGCCCGAATGGCATCACTTGGTATTGCCAGAGACCTTGGCCATAACTAAATGCTGTCTTGGGTCTATTTGCTTCAGCCATTTTTACTTGATGGAAACCTGACTTTAAGTACAGAGTTGATAACCACCTGGCTCCACTTAGGGCATCAAGAGTATCATCAATTCTTGGAAGTGGGTATGAGTCTTTTTCGGTTATGCTGTTAAGAGCCCCGAAGTCCACACAGCAACGTTGGGTCCCATCCTTCTTCTGGACTAATACGACGGGAGCTGACCAGGGACTATCTGATTTTTCAACTATCCCTTCCTTAATTAGACCATACATGACCTTCTCTATCTCTTGTCGCTTTGCTGGAGCTATTCTCCTTGGAGGGATCTTTACTGGACGGTGGTTGCCTGTGTTTATTCTGTGCTCTACCAAGTTTGTGCAGCCGAGGTCATGATCTCCTTTCGAAAAGACGTCAGCATAATTTGCCAAAAGTTCTTTTTCCTGAAGAGTTTGTGATGATGCCAAATGGACTA
>NW_013748326.1:0-1400 GCF_000517525.1 Limulus polyphemus
CATATGGGCCTTCTCATGGAGAAGACAACTTAGGAGACTTCCCTTTGGTCTTCTTGGGATTACACAACCACACCTTGTCTCCTGGTACAAAGCTGACTTCATTTGACTTCTTATCATAACATAGCTTCATGGAATCAGCAGTCATTTTCAAGTTTGAAAGCACTTGATGATGAATATCATCCATCCTTTCAGTAACACTTTTACGAACTCCGACACATTTTCAGGCATCTCTTCATAAGGTGGGCGTCCTGTTAACAGATCTACTGGCAACCGAAGTTCTCTGCTGTTCTATAGGCCATCAACAGTGGAGGGAGTAAGACATCCCAGTCATCTTTGCAGCTATTACAAAACTTTGCCTATTCCTGTCCCAGTGTCCAGTTGTATTTTTCTACCATCCCATCAGACTGTGGGTGGAGTGGCGTTGTTCTGGTCTTTCGTATGCCAAACAATTTGCAGCATTCATGGACACAACTAATTCAAAGTTACGGCCTTGATCTGAATGCAGTTGGTATGACGTACCAAATCTCAAGAAGAAATCACTAATAGCTGAAGCTACAGTTATAGCTTCCAGATTTAGTATTGCATATGCCTCCGGCCACTTGGTGAAATAATCCATCACTACACAAATGTACATATTTCCAGCACGAGTTTGTGGCAAAGGACCTGCAATGTCAACAGCTACTCTTTCCATTGGTGCGCCAACTTGAAATAACTTCTTTGGAGCACGTCCCTTATGCTTGAGTCTCCTTTTAGCACAACATGTACTGCAAGTCCTACACAATTCTTCCAATTCTTGTCTCATACCTATCCAGTAAAATCTCTGTCTTAGGTGACTTAATGTTTTCTTAACTCCGAGATGTCCTCCTGTTAAACTATCATGGGACTGACACAGCACAACTTCCCGTAACTTTCTCGGTATAACCGTTTGCCAGGTCGTCACTTTCCTATCTTCAGTTTCCCATCTCCGGAGAAGAATACCATCTTCAAGCTTCAACTGATCTCATTGTGCCCAATAGTTCTTTGTCACAGGGCTTAAGCTAGACACTTTCTCCTAAGCAGGGTGCAAAACACTTGCTTTTAGAAAATCAATTATTGGCTTTAAATCTTGGTCTTTCTCCTGTTCTGCTTTGATATCTATATTTGGTTCCACTTCACCATTATCAACTCTTTCAGTCTGCTTGACTTCAGCTTGATGACACCTGGTTAGTGCAGTCTCTCTTTTGCAACAATGTCTGCAGTCATTTTTGCAGGGTGTTTGGCTCAGTCCATTAGCATTTCCATGTGATTTTCCTTCTCTATATTCAATATCATCATTATACTGGTTTATCTTTCTGATCCTGCCAGTTGTCCCTCTGGGTTCTTTAATGATCTTACCCAGCGTAAAGCAGCATGGCTGTCCT
>NW_013748327.1:0-1399 GCF_000517525.1 Limulus polyphemus
TATCTGGCAACGAACTTGAAGGGACAACCACTGGAAATACATGGACAGTGTCAGCAGACGACAGGCACAACTATAGAGCAATGGTAGCAGCTCTAAATCTTAGATATGGAACCCAAAATCTGTCCGAAGTCTACAGAGCTACGTTTAGGACTAGAGTCCGTGCTAAAGGGGAGAGCCTGCAAGAGCTGGCACAGGACTTGGAAGTATGGCACACAAGGCATACCCAACTGCACCACCTGATGTCTTCAAGCTGTTGCTGAGGGATCAGTTTGTAGACGCCTTGGACAGACCACAACTGACGATACAAGTGAAGCAAGCACACCCTTCTACTATGCAGAATGCAATGGTCAGAGCTCTTGAATTTGAATCCTACGTTAAGTCCAGCACAGAGTTACCAAGGTTGGTACAGTCATCAGGATTCAAGGTCAGAAAAGGGCAGCTTTCAGAGAGGTTTGAGGGACTTTGCTGGTAATGTAATAAACCCGCGCACAAGAGAGTTCAATGCTGGCAACTTCAACACAGGGAAGATGCCACGGCAGGAAAGGTTGCTTCCCAGAAAGGTTGTTGGAACTGTGGAGAGCAAGGACATATGAAGAACCAGTGTAAGAAGAATACTTCCAATAAGTCAGCCTCGGGGAAACTAGTAGTGGTTCATGTTGAGGGACGCCTACCAACCCTCACTGTGAAAGTCCTAACACCTAGGTGTAAAATGCCAAGCACACGTAGTGTCTACATGACAGGAAAGCTGGATGGCTAAAAGTGAAACTTTCTCATAGATTCTGAGTATCAAGGTGCTGGATCACAAAAGAGTACCAGAAGCCATATAGAAGCTATGTGGTGTGAAAGGCCATTATGTAACGTTGTGGTGACCAGAGTGGGTAACTATTGAGCTCATGGGCATGAAAAACAGACAGAAAGTATACTTGGCTGACGTTGAAGACCAATGCATATTAGGATTGGACTATTTGATACCGAGGAATTTTGTAATTCATTTTGATAAAATGACATTTGGGAACAACAAACGCCAAATTCCGGTAACAGTCAAAAGAGAGGTTGAACTAACCAGGTGTCATCAAGCTGAGGTGAAAGTGACTGAAGGAGGCGATGATGGTGAAGTGGAACCAGGAATAGATATTAAATCAGAGCAGGAGAAAGACCAAGATTTGCAGCTAATAATTGATTTTCTAAAAGCAAGTGTTTTGCGCCCTGATTGGGAGAAGGTGTCTAGCTTAAGCTCTGTGGCAAAGAACTATTGGGCACAATGGGACCAGTTGAAGCTTGAAGATGGTATTCTTCTCCAGAGATGGGAAACTGCAGATGGGAAAGTAATGACCTGGCAGATTGTTATACCGAGAAAGTTACGGGAAGTTGTGCTGCGTCAGTCCCATGATAGTTTAAC
>NW_013748328.1:0-1400 GCF_000517525.1 Limulus polyphemus
ACGTAAGTTAAAGAACAAAATGTAGATTTACAGTATGTTATTGTTGAGCGGCTCTTAGCATGACTGAAATGCTCAACAATTACTTTTCGTGGTGGATGGTATAAGTAGCTCAGAGCTTTGGCTCTGAGTGAAACAAAGAGTACACAACATTTTTTGAAGTCCATGAAATAATTTAAATTGATAGATTAAGTTAAAATTTTCCAGTCACTGGGGACGGGTACTTTTATTTGGAACTTATCAAAGTGACGTTATATTAAAATTATACGTTTCTCTTCAAATTTGGGTTCATTGTTCCCATATATGTGTGAGAGTGACAGCTTCGTTAAGCTATTGTAAATGCATATCTTCCCTGTTGCTGGGTTCAATGCCCCCATATTTTATTGAAAGTGACATCTTCGTTAAGCTGGTATATAGAACATAACGTCTCTGATGCATTTTGAAGATGATGTATGTGGTTCTCATGAAGCCTGCATCTTTGCAGTGCAAAAGTTTAGAAGCCGCATCAAGAACTTTATCAAAACAACAAGTAACATCACAAATTCGAATTTCTCCAGCTTTTTCAATTAAACGAGTTGTTACGACTCGTTCATTCTTCTTACTTATCGGAATAGTTATAGTACAGGCTTTCATGATGTCCACATACCATAAGTTTACATCAATTAGGAAATGAGTTAATCAGCCCATGAAATTCAGTTTCTGGTTTGCACTTAGATAATGACAACATATCCCATTAATTAATGTTTAACTAAAAAACGTATCAATTTCCTGAAGCATTGTAATAAAAAACAAGTAGCACTCATTTACTTAACACCTTTAACATCATCATTGTCTACAGTATTCAAGTTGGCTCATTGTATTCAATACTCTTCTGTACAAAAGAATATGTTCCACTCATAGCAACAACACTTTCATATCATTCTCCACTGCATTTCCATGAAGGAAAACCTTTATTATCATTATTGAGGTTCAAGTTTTAATGTTATTAGCGTTCTGCAATTTGATTTTATGATAATAAAGAAAGTTCTCGACGGATTTCACTTCCTTAGGTCTGTCATTCTGATATATAGTGGTTTGAACATTAATAATTCAACTTTCGAACACTTTTGGGTTGTTGTGTTCATGATGGAATAAAATAGCGTCGCATTTTTAACCAAAATAAAAATTAATTTTGCCAATTGTTCATTAATTTGCCTCCGAAAGTTGACTCATGCTCCAGCCCATTGTCAAACTGTTTCCTGCAACCTTCATTGATTATACGCGACAATATGCATTATGGAACCCTCATTATCTTGTGTTTTTTGCATTATGTTATGTAGAATATTCCTCTGATGGCGAAAAGTAGCACTACTTCAATATGTACAGTGCAATGGTTGATAGTGTTAGTCCTGAATTGTTTGTGG
>NW_013748329.1:0-3403 GCF_000517525.1 Limulus polyphemus
AGTTGGCTAAAGGTTGGTGTATGACTTAGTTACATATCATTAAGCTATTATAAAACCATCACAATTGGCTATAGGTTGGTGTATGACTTAGTTACATATCATTACCCTTTCATAAAACCATCACAATTGGCGATAAGTTTGTGTATGACTTAGTTACATATCACTACATCATTGTAAAACCATTACAGTTGACTATAGGTTGGTGTATGACTTATTTAGATGTCATTTTCCAATTATAAAACCATTACAGTTGGCTAAAGGATGGTGTATTACTAAGTTACATATCACTACCCCATTATATAAATAACCATTACAATTTGCTATAGGTTGGTGTATGACTCAGTAACATATCATTACCCTATTATAAAACCATTACAGTTGGCTATAGGTTGGTGCATGACTCAGTTACATATAACTACCCCATTATAAAACCATTAACGTTGGCTATCGGTTGGTGTATGACTAAGTTGCATATCATTTTCCTTTTATGAAACCATCACAGTTAGCTAAAGGTTGGTGTATGACTAAGTTACATATCACTTCCTCATTGTAAAACCATTACAGTTGATATAGGTTGGGGCATGACTTAGTTACATATCATTACCCTATTATAAAACCATTACAGTTGCCTAAAGGTTGGAGTACGACTTAGTTATATATCATTACCCTATTATAAAACCATTACAGTTGCCTAAAGGTTGGAGTACGACTTAGTTATATATCATTACCCTATTATAAAACCATTACAGTTGCCTAAAGGTTGGAGTACGACTTAGTTATATATCATTACCCTATTATAAAACCATTACAGTTGCCTAAAGGTTGGAGTACGACATAGTTACATATTATTACCCTATTATAAAACCATTACAGTTGGCTCTAGGTTGGTGTATGACTTAGTTACATATCATTTTCCTATTATAAAACCATCACAGTAAGCTAAAGGTTGGTGTATGACTTAGTTATATATCACTACCCTATTTTAAATCCATTACAGTTGGATATAGGTTGGTGTATGACTTAGTAACATATCATTACCCTATTATAAAACCATTACAGTGTGCGATAGGTTGGTGTATGACGTTAAATATCATTACCTTATTATAAAACCATTACAGTTGCAAATAGGTTGGTGTATGACTTAGTTAAATATCATAATCTTATTATAAAATCATTAAAGTTGGCTAAAGGTTGGTGTATGACTTAGTTACATATCATTACCCTTTCATAAAACCATCACAATTGGCGATAAGTTGGTGTATGACTTAGTAACATATAACTACCTCATTGTAAAACCATTACAGTTGGCTATAGGTTGCGGCATGACTCAGTTGCATATTATTACCCTATTATAAATCCATTACAAATGATTAAAGGTTGGTGTATCACTTACTTACATGTCATTACGCTATTATGATACCATCACAGTTTGCTATAGGTTGGTGTATGACTTAGTTACATATCATTACCCAATTATAAAACCATCACAATTGGCTATAGGTTGGTGTATGACTTAGTTACATATCATCACCCTATTATAAAATCATCACAATTAGCTATAGGTTGGTGTATGACTTATTACATATCATCACCCTATTATAAAACCATTAAAGTTGGCTATAGGTTGGTGTATGACTTAGTTACATATCATTTACCTATTATAAAATCATTACAGTTGGCAATAGGTTGGTGTATGACTTAGTTAAATATCACCACCCCATTATAAAACCATTACAGTTTGCAATATGTTGGTGTATGACTTAGTTAGATATCATTATCCTATTATAAAACAATTACAGTTGGCTAAAGGTTGGTGTATGACATAGTAACATATCATTACCCTATTTTAAAACAATTGCAGTTGGCCATTAGTTGGTGTTTGACTTAGTAACATATCATTACCCTATTATAAAACCTTTAAATTTAGCTATAGGTTGGTGCATGACTTAGATACACATCACTACCCCATTATAAAACCATTACAGTTGGCTATAGGTTGGTGTCTGACTTAGTTACACGTCATTATCCCATTATAAAACCATTACAGATGGCGATAGGATGGTATATGACGTTAAATATCATTACCCCATTATAAAACCATTACAGTTGGCTATAGGTTGGTGTATGACATAGTTACACGTCATTAACTTATTATAAAACCACTACAGTTGGCGATAGGTTGGTATATGACGTTAATAATCAATACCTTATTATAAAACCATTAAAGTTGGCTATAGGTTGTTTTATGACTTAGTTGCATATCATTACCGTATTATAAAACCAATACAATTGGCAATAGGTTTGTGTATGTCTTACTTACATGTCACTAGCCCCTTATAAAACCATTACAGTTGGCTATTTGTTGGTGTATGACTTAGTTGCATATCATTACCCTATTATAAAACCATAACAGTTGGCTATAGGTTGGTGTATGACTTAGTAACATATCATTACCCTATTTTAAAACCATTACAGTTGGCGATAAGTTGGATTATGACTTAGTTACACATCACTACCTATTTATAAAACCATTACAGTTGGCTTTAGGTTGGTGCATGACTTAGTTACATATTATTACCCTATTATAAAACCGTCACAGTTGGCTAAAGGTTGGTGTATGAATTAGTTAGATATCACTACGCTATTATAAAACCATCACAATTGGCGATAAGTTGGTGTATGACTTAGTTACATATCACTACCCCATTATAAAACCATTACAGTTCGCTATAGGTTGATGTATGACTTAGTTACATATCATTACACTATTTCAAAACCATTATATTTGGCTATAGGTTGGAGTATGACTTAGTTGCATATCATTACCCTATTATAAAACCAATACAATTGGCGATAGGTTGGTGTATGACTTAGTTACATGTCACTAGTCCATTATAAAACCATTACAGTTGGCTATAGGTTGGTGTATGACTTAGTTGCATATAATTACCCTATTATAAAACCAATACGGTTGGTTATATGTTGGTGTATGACTTAGTAACATATCACTACTCCATTATAAAACAATTACAGTTGGCTATAGGTTGGTGTATGACATAGTTACATATCACTACCCCATTATAAAACCATTACAGTTGGCTATAGGTTGGTGTATGACTTAGTTACACGTCATTACCCTATTATAAAACCATTAAAGTTGGCTATAGGTTGGTGTATGACTTAGTTGCATATCATTACCCTATTATAAAACCATTACAATTGGCGATAGGTTGGTGTATGACTAAGTTACATGTCATAGCCCATTATAAAACCATTACCGTTGGCGATATGTTGGTGTATGACTTAGTTGCATATCATTACCCCATTATAAAATCATTACAGTTGGCTGTAGGTTGGTGTATGACGTAGTTATATATAAATTTCCTATTATAAAACCCATCAC
>NW_013748330.1:0-2581 GCF_000517525.1 Limulus polyphemus
AACTCAATAAGTAATCAAAATCTTTTTGTAAACAGCAGCATCCTCTTCACAGCTAGCAACATCCAAAACCTTAATATTATCTGCAAATTTAAGTAATTTATTGACCATTCCTTCATGTATGTCATTGATGTAACTCAAAAAGAGCAAAGGTCCTAAGATTGAACCTTGAGATAACCCACTTATAACATTAATCCAGTTTGACGGAATTGCATTGGTAACAACTCTCTGCTTTCTTCCATCCACCCCCAGTGGTAGAGCGGTATGCCTGTAGACTTACAACGCTATAAACCGGGTTTCGATACCCGTGGTGCCCAAAGCACGGATAGCCCTTTGTGTAGTTTTTTGCTTAACTCCAAACAAAACTAAAAAACTTTCTTCCATCCAGCCACTCTTCCATCCAATTAACCCACACCTATAAATACATTGTTACTTTCTTCCATCCAGCCATTCTTCCATCCAATTAACCCACACCTATAAATACATTGTTACTTTCTTCCATCCAGCCACCTTTCCATCCAATTAACCCACACCTATAAATATATTGTTACTTTCTTCCATCCAGCCACTCTTCTGTCCAATTTGCTAACTTATCTCACACACTTATAGAGATATTGTTTTACAAGTCTTTTCTGTGGCACCTTGCCAAATGCTTTCTGAAAATCGAGATACACCAAATCTACACCCTTAACCTCACCTACATAAGCAGTAGCCTGTTTAAAGAATGTCAAAAGATTTTCCCTCAGTGAAACAATGTTGACTATTCAATAAAATTATAAAATTTGTTAAAATACTTTGCAAAGCATCTTTTGTCAGACTTGCTAAAACGTTTCCCGTAACTGATGTAAGACTAATGGGATTATAATTACTGGGACAATTTTTATCACCTCCCTTGAAAAAAGGAGTGACATTAGCTAACTTCCAATCCTCTGGTACTTGCCCACTATTCAAGGACTTGTTAAAAATAGTAGCAAGTGGCTGACATAACCAGTCCCTAACCTCCTTCAAAACCCCTGGGGAAATATTATTTGACCCAGGAGCCTTATCATTCTTTAAACTTCCCACTTTACTCTTAACCAGCTGAGAATAAATGCAGTCATATTGTTCCATCTCGTTTCCATCTCTCAAATTTTCAAGACGTGGAATACTGCGTAAATCTTCGGCAGTAAAAACTGAAAAAACAAAACAAAATTTAATAACCCAGTCATCTCTTAATAATCAGATACAAGCTTTCCTTTACGATCCCTCATCCTAACATTTTGTTTATCCTTAATGTATTTAAAGAAATCCTTACTGTTGATTTTTACATTTTCAGCTAACCTTTTCTAATATATCATCTTTGATGTCCTAATTTCCTGTCTCGCCAACTTTTTTGATCTTCTATAATCTTCTAAGTGTCATGTCATATCAGTCAATTTAAATTTCTTAAATTTATTATGTTTTTCTTGAATTTTATCTCTTAAACTCTTTGTGATCCAACCTGGTTTTTACTTACATCTACCCTTTTCTTTCTATAAGGAATATGTTTATCTTGACTATTTAAAAATTTTCCAAATCTGATCAGTGTCTCCAAATAACTCTGCTGCCCAATTCACAACAAATAATTTCTTGTCACATCCCTTCAAAATTTGTTTGTTTTTTTTAAATTTGTAACCAAAATATCATTACTCCTTATCTCCATATGTAGCAAAACATTGAACCTAATACAGCAATGATCACTTGCACCCATATGTTCCCCAATTTCCACCCTCACAATCATTTCTATATTTGAAGTTAACAATGAGTCTAAAATAGCATTGTTTTTAGTAGGTTCCTTGACTAATTGGTGAAAAAAGCCATATTCAATATTTTCCAAAAAATTTTCTCCCTCATGGATTGACTGTAACATTTCCCAATGTACATGCCTCAAGTTAAAATCACCCATAATTATGACTTCAGTAACAGCTGAAATCTTAAACTCATTGTGCAGTTTCTCACTACTTTTATCATTATCGTTTTTATATCCACTAAAAGAAACCCAAATGGATTCAATCTCCTTGGTATTATCTTTGATATCCTCAACTTCATCAGGATGTAACTCACATTTTACATATAAAGCCACTCACCCCCTCTTTAATACCCTATCCTTATTAAATAGCATGTAACTCTATATCTCAAAAAAATCTGTCATCAAAATCATCTATGTTTAACCATGTTTCAGTTATTCCCATTATTTCAAAATCCTCAATTCCTACCAGTGCTCTAAAGTCATCTATTTTATTTCTTATTATTCTAACATTACAATAATAACAATTAAGCCTATTCTTATAACTACTTGTACGTATACTCATTTCCTATGCTAAACTTTTCTCTGCTTGATTTTCTTTTTGCATTCAATTTTCCTGGCCCTCAACACTGTCTAGTCCTAGATTAAAAGTTAGTGTTGCGTATGTACTTGTTTGTTAATTCCCGATATACATTCTTTCCAAAAACTTCAGCGATACAAGTCCTTTCCTGATTAACCCATTTCATTCTTCCTCGATACAAACTTTTAATACAACAGTAATTTCACAGTGAGTACGTACCGTCAGTCTAAACTTAACAA
>NW_013748331.1:0-2171 GCF_000517525.1 Limulus polyphemus
TGTTTACCCATTCCACTGTCTCCAGCAGAGGGTCTTTCAGGAATTGAAAACTGATGGGGATCCAGACATTTTCTCTGTGTTTCCCCACCATAAATTCCTCCCCCTCTTTTCCCATTGAGTTGAACATGGAAGATCCTTGCCACATACCAGTTTCTAGGCACTTGGGTGGTGGACTGTGGAGAAACCTATTGGAATTGAATGCTGGAGGTATATACAATTCAGTATCAATATAGTGGGAAGTGGGGTGGTAGTGTCCTTGTTAGTGTAGCATAGGTCACCCCTCATATAGCTTTACATACAACACATGACACTTGTGGCATGAGCCTGTTCAGTTGAGGTGAGCATATAATGTGATACTGTGCTCCCTTCCTGCAGCCTGTGACTGTCTAGTGCAGTTGATATGAGCATGCACCAGTATCTTCTGCCCTCTTTGTGCAGTTATGTCTGTTTGCTAGAGCTGAGATGAGCACACTGTACACCCGTGTCCCCCTCATGCGGATGTCATCTTTTCAGTTGAGTCAAGGTGTGTACACATTATACTACTATTTATGACATCAATACTGTGTCTTCCTTCTATAGCTGGTGTTAGTCTAAAGATGTGACAGTAGAGTTGAGGTGAGCACAAAATGGGCAGTAGGAACACACCCCAACCATACTACACATATTGGCTCTCTGACCCCTTGTGTGAAGATACTAAAACAGCCATTTTTCCTATTCTGCTCACCCCTGTAACACATGGGGCTCATTTGTCTCTTTCTCCCTTTCTTCCTGGATGAGATGAGATGTGGTATCTCAAAGATGTGCCCCTATGAAGCCCCTGCTATCAGGTGTCACACTCCTTGGACTTTTTAGGGCACTTTCTGAAGAGAGCTCACCTAGGTAAATCTTTGCACTGACCATCCACCACTTTAATATGAGTTTCTAGTTTAACTGTGTGGAGAGGTGTGGTATCATCTTGGAAGATAACATTTTCCTTCCCTGAAAATGTATTTCCAGTTGATATTCACCTCTTCACACACATTTCCATCTGACCTCCCCACTTCTAGTGCACCATTGTATTCCTTGTCACATCAAATAATGATGTTATTAAGTGTATATGCAAAGAGGAGCTGTTGCACATGGAAGTGTGTCACCCTCCTATTTGTGGAGGGCTTTTGTTGCATAATTATGTCATTATGCTAGTAGCACAATTCATTAGAAATCTTGAGAGATTAGTTGGGAGCTCATTAACTCTCCCAACACGGGGTTGGTCAATTTTACCGATTCACGTGACCTTTTGTACCCGTTTAAAGTTGATATAAATTTAACGCTTATAACGCCTATATATTCATGAAATTTGGCAGTCTTTCATTTAATATTACAAGTTTTTCACATACAAAAATTCATATTTCTTAGTGATGTATTTTTAATAAAATAAAATAAAGATTTGTTCATGAATGTATTGAGTATTTGTTTTGAATTGTCCGTGTGCAAAGTAATTTTCATGTTAAAATTAAAAATACTTTTTGTCATCTCAAAAATCTTAAATTTCCTTTGTGTAATCCCTAAAAACCTCCTAAATGCATTCCAAACGTTTTTTTTCAGATCCAGGCAATGCTTTTTTAGTTTGCATTAGCTCCATCCATAGCTGATGAATTTTCTTTTGCAGTTGGGAGGACAGAGTGCCACTTTTGAAAATTCTGCAATTAGTCCAGTTACCAACGCTATTTTCAAGTTTTGAACAACTCGACTTTCAAGATCTACGTATCTACATGTGCCGATGTTTCCTTTTATCAACGTTATACTTTAAGATCTATGTAGAAACTCAGCTAAAAGATGTTTCCGCATATAAAAGCTATTACCATATTTACTGTTTCTTTATATCACTTTGATCTTTGTTCTACCAACACACTACTATTCCTTTTAAAACATCATTACTATCGTTGTTCCATTATCTATACAGTACAATCATATTTGTTCTCCACTTATACCATCGACATCTTTAATATTGCTATGCAGTGCCAACGTATCTCATATTCCTATTTCGTTACATCATTTTTATTGTTTTAACGTCAAGGTGAAACCATTTTTATACTCTTTCCAGAGCAATCTCCGTTTTCCTTTCAAAAACTCTTCATCTGTATTCTTCTCATAAGTAGTGAACAATGATGATTGGATAAATGCAACAATTT
>NW_013748332.1:0-1595 GCF_000517525.1 Limulus polyphemus
GCTCTAAAGACGCTTGTTGAATCTACCCAAGGCAACAAACTCGGTGAAATGGCCCTGAAATTGCATGTCTGTCATCAAACAATACATCTAATGAATATGGGAAAACTCCATATAGAAGGTGTTTGGGCGCCTCACTAACTCTCCGATGATCATCGTTTCCAACGTGTTAACGCTACTTCGTCTTTTCTGGCGCGTAATGCGCGTGAATCATTTTTGGACAAAATTGTCACTGGTGATGAAAAATGGATTCCCTATGCGATTATTAAACGCCAAAAATAATGGCTCAGTCCTAGGCAAAAACCACTTCCGTCCCAAAAAAAACTGGACTCCATCCGCAGAAAGTGATGTTTTGCATTTAGTTGGACATCGAAGGACTAATTAATTTCGAACTCCTCAATCAACAGCGAACTATCAATGCAGAGATCTATAGTCAGCAACTGGGACGTTTAAATCAATCCCTTCATCAGAAACGCCCTTCACTCGTCAGTCGGAAAGGTGTTCTTCTTCACGACAATGCACGTCCACATGTGGCACATTTGACGTAACATAAGATTATGGATTTGGGTTGGGAAATTCTCCCCCACCCACCAGATAGGGCACCATCAGATTATCATCTTTTTTGTTCGCTGTAACACCATCTCAATTGGAAAACGTTTGCAAATGTGGAGGGTGTTAAAGAGGACATCGACATGTTTATTGCTTCAAAGCCAAGTGATTTCTTTAGTCAGGGCATTAACAACCTGATTGTAAGATGGAAAACCATAATCGATAATAATGAAGACTATTTCATTTACTAAATGTTTTGTTTTGATATATATAAGTTGTTCGGCTTTTTTCATCTAAAAAAAAAGCAACATTAATTTCTTGACGACCTAATAAATTTATAACACAGGTAGAGGGTTAATTACTTAAAAGAAATTTTCTTTGAAATTTAAATCTAGTTTTAAAAAGTTAGGCAGATTCACTGCTAGTTATACGGATTAGATCTCCAATATTTGTTTAATTCGTCTAATGAATGCTTCTAATTTCTTACTTCTTAAAGTTAATCGTTTAAAAAAAAACAGGTTGAATTGCTAATCAATACTTGCACACAGATAACAATTTACAATCTAGTTTCACATCTAAATACAGTAAATTGTGTTAAATACATGTATTGAAAATGATTTAACTTTTTGTTCTAAAAACACACGATATAAATAAGAAAACGTGTATATTTAATGCGAATTGGAACAATTAATGTGTCCCTCACAGTATATACTGGGACAACTAATGTTTGTCTCATCGTATAAACTGGGACAACTAATGATTGTTTCGTGGCATATACTGGGACAACTAATGTTTGTCTCACCGTATATACTGGGACAACTAATGTTTGTCTTACCGTATATACTGGGAAAAACTAATGTTTGTTTCGTGGCATATACTGGGACAACTAATGTTTGTCTCACCGTATATACTGGGACAACTAATGTTTGTCTCACCGTATATACTGGGACCACTAATGTTTGCCTCACCGCATAAACTAAGGCAACTAATGTTTGTCTCACCGTATATACTGGGAAAACTAATGTTTGTTTCGTGGCATATACTGGGAC
>NW_013748333.1:0-1400 GCF_000517525.1 Limulus polyphemus
CAAGTACACACACACACACATAAACACAATGTATTTATGTTTTTCCTCTAATAAAGTGATTAAACTGGGATTTTGAAAGAAGTGGAACTCCTTTTTTTTATCTACTTTTTAGTAGCAATGTGGATTACAGAATGGTCCAATCAGGAGACCAGAAAAACTAAAAGATGGAATTCCATTTTGGACTATTCTGTCCCAATTCAATCCCTGATAATAAAGATTGTTCATTTTTATTACACTTTACGTACAGTCTCATTATTTCATTTTACACTGACTCAGTGGGTAAGGTGTTTAGTATTACTCCGTAACTGTTATCTTGAGAGAATCTCTTGTTATCTAAAGACCTATCCAATATAGCTCTAATGTTAATCCAGTTTCACCTAGATGTACCACACAGTTGTTGTTTAAGATCATTTCAAGTTGTTTTCTCTAGTGAAAAGGAGGTTAAAAAGTGACCTGAATAAAGTTTACAAGATTATCCAAAGAACAATAATAGAATAAGAGGACACATGCTTAAGATTTGGAAAGACAGACTACGTTCCAGCTAAGACAGTTTTATTTTTCTAATAAAGTAATTGATTTACATAATTAGTTGCCACCAGAATCAATGGAGACCCACAGTATACAGGAATTTAAAAAGTAAGTTGATGATTTCCTAAAAAATAAAGTGTAGGTTTAAAGGTTAAGTGGGTATGTAAAACCAAATGCAGGGTCCCTGGTTGTCCATAAATTATGTTTTGATTCTCACAATGCAAATTATACATTATAATGGCTAAACCCAATAACTGAGTCACTTGAGCATCCACATAATTTTCTTCAGGACACTGGAACAATCCTGCATAAATACAGCATGACCTACATAAATTGAAAACTATTTACAGTACTCATGGTCTGTTTTAGAACCTTTGTTGTTAAAAATTATGTTGTTAAAATGATGAGGTATATACATATACCATACCTTCCTATTTTGATATATTGTTATTCTAAATTTATTATTTACTCTGTACATCTACCGGTTTCACATTACATGTGTTTAAGAAAGTCATTAAGTTCATTTCATTCTAGCTGCCTTTATTCCTTTGTCATTCTCTAGAGACAACACCTGTTCTGCCCACAGGATGTATGATTGTAATGCTGCATATTGTGTAAAAACGTAGAAAGCAGCATCCTCCAACAATAGGTCAGGTGATATCTCATGATTAAGATCTCCCTTGTGCTTCAATAGGATTAACCAACAGAGACATAAGTGGTGCGTGCATCCTGAGAATACAGCATTAAAAAATTTGGCATATAATACTATGATCTATCATTATCTCTCTCTGCCTTTTTCTCTAAAACTCAAGCCCTCAGTTTCTTATGTGAAGTTTTTGTCCTTTCTTTTTAAATATCAATACTCTCCAAAA
>NW_013748334.1:0-1401 GCF_000517525.1 Limulus polyphemus
GCAAAAGACGTGCACAATTTGCAGCTTTGATGGTGGAGTCAAGCAAATTGATGAGAGCTTTCCTTGCTGGAAGTGATGACACCAGTAAGCCAGCATCTGTTCCTTTTGATGGCAGCAAGGAGGACAAAGTGCAATATTGTGAACATGCTATTTCATTTGAAAAAGAAAACAATGAATAAACTGTTCTCTGTCCTGTTGAAAGCTACAATAATAATAAACAAGAGGATTCCACTTTGTCAGAAACAAATCCACAGAATAGTGCCGCTAAGCTGAAAGAGGATGACATAATAAATGTTTTAACACACAGGAATATTAGATTTATGAAGTTTGATACAATAGGCTCAGCAGTTGTAACACATGCACATCGTACAGAGATTGTTAAAGTTGGAGCACATGAATTTCAACATAAAGAAGGTCCATTTGATGCCAAAGATGGACGTTCTATGACTGCATTTTGGTTCAAACGATGCCTTCTGAATGGACAAGAGGTCAATCGTTCCTGGTTGGTGTGTTCACCTCTACACAAAGCAGCATAATGCTTTTGTTGTCTTCTTTTTTCATCTACATGTATGACATCCGATAACTGGCTATTTCAAAACACAGGGTGGATTCTCTAAATGAAAAAAATAAATAAATAAAAGTTAAATGCCCATGAAAATAGTGACAGTCATCGTGAGTCATTTGCTGCTTAGAAAGAAACTGAGCGCCGAATTCGTCTTCAAAGTGGCATTGATGAAGAGCTGCAAAGGCAAATTCAGCAAGAAAAAATAAATGGAGAGATGTACTGCGACGGTTGCTGGATTATACACAATATTTAGCTTCTCAGAATCTTGCATTTCGTGGTCATACTGAGAACATAACATCAAACGAAAACACTGGAAATTTGCAAAGTATGAGCCAGTAATGAGAGAGCATTTAGAGCGTGTTAAAAACAAGCAAACGTCAACATTTTATCTTTCTCCTCAAATCCAAAATGAGTTTATAAATTTCATGGTTTCACCTGTGCGAAATTATTGTTTGTCAGCAATTCTTAGAAACAAATACTATGGTATTCTGTTTGATTCCACACCTGATTTAGCCCATCGTGAGCAATTGGCCCAAGTGATTCGGTTTTTCGACATTGACTTTAAGACAAGAAAAGTAGAAGTCAAAGAGTCATTTATTGACTTTATACAGATAAAGGAAAAAGACGCTGCCAATATTGAGAAAACAATAAGCACAAAACTAGAGCGGATGGAATTTTATTGAGTGATTATTGTTCACAATGTTATGATAATGCTGCTGTCATGTCAGGTCATCTGAACAAAAACCAAAAGCAGTGTTTATAAACTGTGACAACCATAGTTTGAACTTAGCATGTCTTTATGCTGCAAGTCAGGAAACAATAGTTATTACCTTTTT
>NW_013748335.1:0-4743 GCF_000517525.1 Limulus polyphemus
CTTGGTGGAACTGGTGTATTAATATTAGTAACTTTATCTCACCTGCTGTAACTGGTGTATTAATATTAGTAACTTTCTCTCACCTGCTGGAACTGGTGTATTAATATTAGTAACTTTCTCTCACCTGCTGGAACTGGTGTATTAATATTAGTAACTTTATCTCACCTGCTGTAACTGGTGTATTAATATTAGTAACTTTATCTCACCTGCTGGAACTGGTATATTAATATTAGTAACTTTCTCTCACCTGCTGGAACTGGTATATTAATATTAGTAACTTTCTCTCACCTTCTGTAACTGGTATATTAATATTAGTAACTTTGTCTCACCTGCTGGAACTGGTGTATTAATATCAGTAACTTTCTCTCACCTGCTGGAACTGGTACTGTCACAGTTTTCTTCTGCACAGTTGTCCCCTTGCCTTCACATTCGTTACATGGAAACTTTATATGCATGCGTGTCCCGTGGCAGCGTCGACACGTACTTCTCATGACAAATGGTCCTGTGCTAATAGTTTCCTAAGTGTATAAATTAAAACCTATCTTGAACCTTTAAACAAATTTTCAAACATAAAAAAAATTATTAATTTACTCAGCAGTGAATTACTAACAGAAATAACAAACAAATGCAGCATACAAAAAAGATAAATATCTGAAAATACAGATAAATGGAAGGGAAGATTCCTTGTTTTATCAAACAACTTTCATTAGAATCCAAAGAAAAGGAGAAATAAAAGGCTACTTTTCACTGCCGTCTCCCCCTAGTGAGAACAGGAAAAAAAAATAGAATACAAGATTAACGAAGCAGATGGCTAAAAAAAACTGAAGAAACTTGACTGATTGACAGAAATTGTTACACAGAAACAAGGAAGCAAAGATTAATGTAAAAACAAATTACCAGAGACACCATTGGCATATGACATAGAGATCACAAGCACATGGCACAGATGCAATCAGCATACGACGGAGATTATTAGCATATGGCATCGACACTGTAGACATTTGACAGAAAGATTGTTGGCATCTGGTACATACACCGTCAGTGTACAACAAACACTATAATCACAAGTTCTACTGGCATAAAAAGTAGGCACCATTAGCACAAAGATAATCTACATTTCCACTAGTGGTATACAGAAAACTCTAATTAATCACTTACCTCACAAATCAGGAACTCACGCAAAATGTCTATAAGTTTATATCAATGTATTATATTAAGCTGTTCTAGTTTAATACGAACAGCAAACATGAAATCTAGAAATACGTTAATTCAAGTACTCGCACGTGAAAGACTGTTCTCTGTATTTTGACACAAGTTTCAGAACATAAGTAATTTGGAAATTTGAAGTTCTAAAAGTAAAGAGTAATTAAAGTTCCATGCTTGCAAGTCTACAGATATGAACCATGCATATCGTAACGAGACAAAAATGTTAGGAAGGCCTTGTTAGAATATGGGAAATGACCCTTGGTGGGCAAAAATTCTGGATTTTGTTTGGCCTTGGAGTTTTAAATATACAAGTTCTTTGCTAGATATTTCTAGATTTTTCTGTTGTATGTTATAAATATGTGCAGATACAGAGATACAGTGAGAGATAATTAGACAGATCTAGACTTAGTGATTGGCAGTTTAGCTGTGACGGGCGATTTCTAAAGAAGTTGAAGTTAAGTTAGAAACCGATAAGTTAGTGAAAGTAAAGTTAGACTGTTTGATTGTTAGTTTAACCATAACGAGGAATATTTTAAAGTGAATTCCACAGTTTAACAGAGATAAGGAGAATAATTTGTCTTGTCAAAGGGTTTTCTAAAGTAATTGAACCCATCTGTGTTGACTTTGATGAAAAGGAGACAAATATTTAAAGTTCTGGATACAACTGTGGTAACTCGTGGAGAAATGTAAGTGAATTTATTGCAGATTGTGCAGTAAGAAACAGAGTAGAGAAAAATAATTTATCTTGTCATTTGGATTCTAAAGTAATGGAACCAGCTTGTGTGGACTTTTTACAAGAAAATAGACTTTAGAGTTTTAGATATCACTGTGATATCTTGTATATATCTGTGATATATACGTTTGACATGTTTTGAATACGTTAACTTAAAACAAGTGGATTGTGTGTTGTCCGTATATTGTTCAAATTTATCGCCAACAAGTCACAGACTCCTTCTGTAAAAGAATCCTAGCTCATATTCAAAACCTGACACAAGAACTCTTCCAACAGAGGATAAGGGTTAACCATACAACACAGTTTATCACACACAATGTTCTGTGTTTATCACACACAAACATCGTGTTCTGTGTTTACCACACACAAACATCGTGTTCTGTGTTTACCACACACAAACATCATGTTCTGTGTTTATCACACACAATGTTCTGTGTTTACCACACACAAACATCGTGTTCTGTGTTTACCACACACAAACATCGTGTTCTGTGTTTACCACACACAAACATCGTGTTCTGTGTTTACCACACACAAACATCGTGTTCTGTGTTTACCACACACAAACATCGTGTTCTGTGTTTACCACACACAAACATCATGTTCTGTGTTTACCACACACAAAAATCATATTCTAGTTTACCACACACAAACATCGTGTTCTGTGTTTACCACACACAAACATCATGTTCTAGTTTACCACACACAAACATCATGTTCTGTGTTTATGACACACACACACAAACATCATGTTTTAGTTTACCACACGTTCTTCCTCTCTATGATAAGTTGAACTTGATAAAGATATGATAAAACATATCTACTTAAGCGTTTTCAATCTTTTCAAACTTTAATTTTAAACTTCATGCAGCTGAAACACTGTGCAATAAATAGTAATTGAAGTTGAAGTCATGACAGTAAGATAATAAAGACCTCTAACCACATTTACTTTCAAATTTTATATTGAGAAACAATAATATTTATGAATTTCACTAAACTTAGCTTGCTTCTTTCATCAAATCATGTCCACTTTTAACCCTAGCAATAACTGCTTCATTTCTTTACCTTCTTGAAAATTAACACAGAAGAAAAGATTTTTAAACTCAATTGCCCTGTTCTGATATCCTTTCAATATTAATGGCCAACTGATTAAGGCAACTTCATGAAATGTCAACCGAACTAAATTACAGGAAAAAAACAACACATATATAAATAGGCTATCAATGTATTCATTCCTTTATTGATAGTAAAACTGATTATCTAACATGTCGACTACTTTCCTGGAAATGTTTTAATGAACATTTAATGAACTTCACACAACATTTTGCTAGAATGGTACCGAAAAGAGTTTGTGGCCAAAAGTAACAAATACATCAATTTCCTTGAAACAAGACAGGCTTTTTGTAAATAAAGCTTGAAATATTTAAACAGTATTACTTGGAGACCACAAGTAACTGAAGTTCTTAAACTTACTAGTTTGATACTTCCCCACAGACAGTCAACAAACGAGAGAATTTATTTAAACATTTACCGACATTCTGACAACAGGAAAAATTTAAAAATTGTGGTTAGTACTCACCATCCCTGTTCCATTACAGTACGGGCATCTGATTGCTTTCGTTCCAAGTTCGCAACGAGAACCATTACATTTAGGACACGTATCGATAACATTAATGGTGACATCTTTATTCACACCTCGTGCTGCTTGTTGGAAATTTAGCTTCATAATAATCTGTAGTTTGTAAATAATTAATCATATTAATCTTTTCAATGCTTAAATAAAACTACAAAACACCCATGTTAATACACAGATGTACAAAACACCCACATTAATACAGAGACGTACAAAACACGCACATTAATGCTGTCTTGTTTATAAATCACATACACAGACATATAAAACACCCACATTAATACAGAGACATACAAAACACCCACATTAATACACAGATGTACAAAACACCCATATTAATACACAGATGTACAAAACACCCACATTAATGCTGTTTTGTATATAAATCACATACACAGATGTACAAAACACCCACATTAATGCTATCTTGTATATAAATCACATACACAGATGTACAAAACACCCACATTAATGCTATCTTGTATATAAATCACATACAGAGACGTACAAAACACCCACATTAATGCTGTCTTGTTTATAAGTCACATACACAGACGTACAAAACACCCACATTAATACACAGACGTACAAAACATCCACATTAATACACAGATGTACAAAACACCCACATTAATGCTGTCTTGTATATAAATCACATACAATATTGGATTTTCATGTTATTTATAATTTGTTTTAAAAATAGCTGAACAGTGTTGTTTTCTTCATATTTTATTATAAAACATAAAGTTGGTAGTTTTAATAAGAGTTAATTAGTCATGTTAAGTATTGGTATTAGTTGGGAAAATAAGTAGTTCCATTAATGTGTGTGTTTTGTATATCTGTGTATGTGATTTATATACAAGACAGCATTAATGTGGGTGTTTTGTATGTCTGTGTATGTGATTTATTACAAGACAGCATTAATGTGGGTGTTTTGTACATCTGTGTATGTGATTTATATACAAGACAGCATTAATGTGGGTGTTTTGTATATCTGTGTATGTGATTTATACACAATACAGCATTAATGTGGGTGTTTTGTATGTCTGTGTATGTGATTTATAAACAAAACAACATTAATGTGGGTGTTTTGTACGTCTGTGTATATGATTTATATACAAGACAGCGTTAACGTGGGTGTTCTGTACGTCTGTGTATATTATTTATATAC
>NW_013748336.1:0-1423 GCF_000517525.1 Limulus polyphemus
AAAAAAAAAAAACTTACGTGATAGAAAAAAAAAAGAATATTATTTTCAAAATCTGCCTAGCTGAATTATGGAAAATACATTATTAAAACCAAAATAACTTTTATGAAGTTTAAATTCGCAGGCCTGTGTAATTAAACAACGTAAAGGAAGGAAAGAAAGAAAGGCGGGTAGATTTAAATATTTCTGTATCTATGCAAGATCAAAATTTAAGATACCGTCCATTGTATCGTTATTACAGTCCTTTCTTTCTGCTCTTTGAAGACGACATGCATGTATACACTTGCAGCAATTAGGGTAATGAATTTTCCATGTTTATATCGGATTGAAAGGAGTCCATCTGAGGGGTCTTTATCACTAATGTGCATATATATATAGAGGGTTATCGATTTCTGTCAGAAAGGCAGGTTTTAATCTAAATAATTTCGTATATACGTTTTGCACATTCCTCTTCTTGTCACTATAGAAACAGAAATATCCTATTAAGAGTGGGGAGTTGATGAGTTGATGTGTTGATGAGTTGATGTGTTGATGAGTTGATGCAGAGCAAGATAATTAAGGAAAAACTAACGTTTTATGACAAACTATTTTTTTCTTCACTTATATGTAACAGACATGATAGAGCGGTTGTGCTTTTTTTAAACATGAAACCGAGAACGTGTCAACAAACCCTTGAATAGAAGAGTTAAGGCAACGGACTGTACCTCTACCGAGCGATAAGGGTACACGAGTTGATTTGAGTAACGAATCAGACTTTTACCCCTAGTTACATTACAAAGAATATCGACTGGTCCAACAGGACGATTTAGAAGAGCATCAATCTGATTTTACTTTTCAATGTTTTAAGTAATTTGAGGATATATTTTTTCAGCATTTTCAGGCTTTATATGAGACTATTCTATTTGGAAAGTTCACGTTTTCCAGTTGTTTCTATTTTTTTTTCACGAAAACCAAATTATTATAGCATTACGTAAATAAACACTTTTGCATTCCTTGCCCCAACAAGTAAACAAATCCGACTTTAAAGCCTGTGTTATTTGGCATACCATTGTGTTGAAATATGTGTTTATTTTAAAAAGTTAAGAAAAGATAAAAGAAAGAACACGTCTTTTGAAATAAAATAAATCTACTTTGATTTAGGATTTGGTTTGGATATTGTTAGGCGCAAAGTAACACAATGGGCTGTCTGTACTCTGCCCACCACGGGTATCGACATGTAATTTTTAACGCCGTAAGCATGCAGACTTACCGTTGAGCACCTGGGGTGGGGGCTTGATTTGGGAAGAAGGAAAGAAACATTAAAATAAATACAAACCTTTACGTAACGTGAAAAAAGTATGAAATGTGTTGGACTGAAAGACTATAGTTGGCCTCTTTTTAAACTACGCTAGCTCTCTGTTAAGGACTGAAAGACTATAGTTGGCCT
>NW_013748337.1:0-825 GCF_000517525.1 Limulus polyphemus
GTTGATTAAAAATTTTATACTTATACATATATTATCGAATAGTATAAAAAAGGATGTAGTGACCAGCATCAACAATGGAAAAGCAGCAGATCGAGAAAAAAATCTCAGTGGATGTGTTGTGAGTCTAGGAAACAGAATAACGCTCAGTGGAAAAGATCGTGAATATTATTTGGAAAACCGAAGATTGGCCAACACAGTGGTCCAAGAATATCATATGTCCCAACCCCAAGGAAGATAATTTTTCTCGGGTCATTAACAACCGTACCTACCGCCTCATTAGTGACCCAGTAGACGTGATGCTAAGATTCATTCTAAACAGGCCTAATGATGAAGTTGAATCATCCTACCTGAAACATATGCAACATTTTGGGACCAGAGAAATGTCGCAGAAGAAATCCTTAAAGTATGAGCCATTAATGTTCGCTGCGGGAAAATAATAAATATGCATAATTAGTAAAGTGGTCATATGTATTATTTAAGACATATAGAAACTCCTAAAGAAGTACAAAACCATGAGTTAGAACAGTGATGAAAAATACCAAATTTAACTGAATATGATGGAGTTCATTGTTTGTTAGTTTGTTTCCAGTGAAGCAGAAAGTTATACAATGGGCTATCTGTGCTCTACCCACCACGGGTATCTAATCCCGGTTTCTAGAGTTGTAAGTACGCAGAAATACCGCTGTGCCACTGGGGAACCACGGTGTTCATAACGCTTCGCTCTTTACAATAACCAATGTGAAGAAAGTGCTGATTAAAATTTTTATACTTACATACATTATTGAATATTATAAAAAGGGATGTAGCGACCAGCATCAACAATGG
>NW_013748338.1:0-1395 GCF_000517525.1 Limulus polyphemus
CCATATCACGTTTAACATAAACAAAAGAAAGCTATACCAGAGTCCTGTCATTTATTTGTGTTCTCTGGAAAGAACGGTCACGGAAGTTAGTACACGACTCAAGTACGTGATCCATTGTTGGAACAGTTCTGTTGCACCCAGTCTCCAATTTTTGATGTGTGAAACACAGAGCAGGGTCAAGGCCCTTAACCGTGACACAACAGTTTTTGGCAATTTGCCAAAACGACATGCATATAAAGTTAACTGTAAGAAAGTGACAACACGGTGTTTGTGCCAAAAGCGTGAATTGTTTATACCGCTTCACGTATTAGCTTCACATTGTAGCATAGCCTTCGTTCCGGTAGGACGTTTGTTACAGGCGGTTGTGCTACAGCTGTGACTTATGTTATTGGGTGTGACACTACTACATTACCCAACGGCAGAGCCTAAAACATTATAAATAAACGTATAAAAAATGAATTTTAGTCCATATAAATGTTTTATAAACAAACGTGCTCAAAAGCTATTGAGTAAAGCTAATCTAAAGCAAAAACGGTATGTTTAACAAGACAGACTTTTTACTAAACATATTACTTAAACTTTACTGATTCTATTTTATATACATTCAGTGACTGCACACTATCCTACATTTACGTTAGAAGATCAATGAGGTTAAAGTTCATTAAATTACTCATCCGTTATATTACTACTTCTCTAGGAACCCACGTCTTTTTTTGGGGGGGGGGGGGTGAATTGTGGTGCAAAACTCGAATTTCTCCCATAAAGAAATAGTCAGGAGTACGATGAATAATAAACGAATAATACACGAGATATCTGCCACCTTTGCAGTATTATTCATGCTATGGCTTTGATAACAGAGGTGAGGAGAAATTATTAGTTGTATTTTCGACGTTTGTTTCAAATCTTTAGCAGGCCTGGAGAAAAACCTTTTGTAATTTAGTCAGGTGAGAATAATTCCCTTAGCCACAGTTTTAAATTTCGCGGTCATAACATGGGGAGTATCACACGTAAGGTATTGAAACTTCATTCCAAGAGTCATAAATGATAAGACATGATGAAGAAGCTTATCATGTCAGCCATTCGATAAAGATATCCCCCGGAAATTTATTCTTCTTGTTTCTATCTGCAAGACAATCTTGCTAATCGGATTATATATGATATATATTGTGAACATAAAAGCGATTATTGCTTTGACCGGAAATGCCATAAAACTACTCACCAGCATCACTGTTGCCTGTGAAAACAACGAATAAAGAATATTTCATTTACACTCCAGATGTATATATATATATATGTTTTTTATTACTACCAACGTTTCGCTTTTACAGCTTCTTCAGGGTTAATACATATAAACTGTTTGATATTGAAGTACACGCTAATTTATATAATTGATTG
>NW_013748339.1:0-1575 GCF_000517525.1 Limulus polyphemus
CTTAGACTATCATCATTCTGTAATCATAAGCTCCTAGACTATCATCATTCTGTAATCATAAGCTCCTAGACTATCATCATTCTGTAATCATAAGCTCCTAGACTATCATCATTCTGTAATCATAAGCTCTTAGACTATCATCATTCTGTAATCATAAGCTCTTAGACTATCATCATTCTGTAATCGTAAGCTCTTAGACTATCATCATTCTGTAATCGTAAGCTCTTAGACTATCATCATTCTGTAATCATAAGCTCTTAGACTATCACCATTCTGTAATCGTAATCTCTTAGACTATCACCATTCTGTAATCATAAGCTCCTCTAGATGTAGATAGGTCGTGCTCTGACTATGTCTAGGAGCTTATGATTACAGAATGATGATAGTCTAGGAGCTTATGATTACAGAATGGTGAAAGTCTAGGAGCTTATGATTACAGAATGATGATAGTCTAGGAGCTTATGATTACAGAATGGTGAAAGTCTAGGAGCTTATGATTACAGATGGTGGTAGTCTAGGAGCTTATGATTACAGAATGGTGATAGTCTAGGAGCTTATGATTACAAAATGGTGAAAGTCTAGGAGCTTATGATTACAAAATGGTGATAGTCTAGGAGCTTATGATTCCAGAATGATGATAGTATAGGAGCTTACGATTACAGAATGATGATAGTCTAGGAGCTTACGATTACAGAATGATGATAGTCTAGGAGCTTAAGATTACAGAATGATGATAGTCTAGGAGCTTACGATTACAGAATGATGATAGTCTAGGAGCTTACGATTACAGAATGGTGATAGTCTAGGTTTATCTATATTTGCGAGATACATTTTTTCCGTAACGGGACACGAACCATGTACCCTCAGATCCATAGCGCGGTACGCTAACCTCTAGGTAACGCCCAAGAAACTGTGGCATAGTCCTCCAGCCTGTAGTTTACGATAAACAACATAGCAGTGTGTAGTAAACTAAGTATATGAGAGCTAAACATGGCGTCTTGTCTGTGGTGGCACGCCACAGTATTAACTTGGGAATCGTTCCTAATAAAGAACAAATAACTATCTTTGTACGTAATAACAGTTCCATGCATTCTTTCCCTATTTCTTTAGCCACCATAAGAGTGTCGTCCAGTTTACTACATTGCTACATGACAACTACCTAGTTGCACTACCGAACAACAAACAATTTGAATATCTTACAACAACATAAACGTTTCGTTTGAAACGCGACAATAAAGCAAGTCAGTTCCTTACTGATGGATTTCTGTGATATTAAAAAAAACATGAAAAAATTTACTGACTGAGTGCAGAATCGTTTGATGATTGTTAGACTGTAAAGAAAGTCGTTCTGAGTTTCTATTGGTCACTTTGATTATTCAGTGTGTATCTAGTCCTAAAGTTGAGGCAAATACAACACCTACAGTATATACTGTTGCATTTCAGGAAATACTGTATAGAAAGTCGTTCTGAGTTTCTATTGGTCACTTTGATTATTCAGTGTGTATCTAGGCCTAAAGTTGAGGCAATTACAACACCTACAGTATATACTGTTGCATTTCAGGAAATACTGTATAG
>NW_013748340.1:0-590 GCF_000517525.1 Limulus polyphemus
CTTTCACAAACTCTGAACATTCTCAGGCAACTCTTCATAAGGTGGGCGTCTAGCCGGGACATTTCCTTATGAAACGTTGTTGCAAACACAATGACATCATCCAGGTACACTAGGGCTATCTTCCATTGTAGACCTTCCAATACTCTTTTCATCAGCCTCTCAAATGTTGCTGGTGCATTGCTAAGCCCAAATGGCACCACACAGTATTGCCAGAGACCTTGGCCATAACTAAATGCAGTCTTAGATTTACCTGCTTCAGTCATTTTTACTTGATGGAAACCTGACTTTAAGTCCAGAGTTGAAAACCACCTGGCTCCACTTAGGGCATCAAGAGTATCATCAATTCTTGGCAGTGGGTATGAGTCTTTTTCGGTTATGCTGTTAAGAGCCCTGAAGTCCACACAGCAACGTTGGGTCCCATCCTTCTTCTTGACTAATACGACAGGAGCTGACTAGGGACTATCTGATTTTTCAACTATCCCTTCCTTGATTATACCATCCATGACCTTTTCTATCTCTTGTCGCTTTGCTAGAGCTATTCTACTTGGAGGGATCTTTACTGGACGGTGATTGCCTGTGTTTATTCTGTG
>NW_013748341.1:0-1397 GCF_000517525.1 Limulus polyphemus
TTTAATTTTTTTAATAATCACATACTCTCCTTATGGTTTCAAGTAATATACAAAATCTGAAAATAATATTTATAAATAAATCTAAACAATAAATGAGTATTTTTATTTTTAACTAGAATTTCATGTTTATATATGTGCATAAAACATTTTAATTTTGTTTCATAAATGTATTTTTATGTCAAGTTTATGTTTCATTGCAGCTGTACTTTTGTTTATTGTGCCAAAAAATCATGAGGTTAGCAGCTTTGTACATTTCCCGTAAACTATCATGCCTGTTGGTTTAGCCCAGTGGGGGTGAATTTGAACATTACTGTACATATGATAGTACGAAAGCTTTTCAATACTTGAATATCATTTCTTTGAACTTTCAAACAAATTTATTTCAACATATGTCCGTGTATGTTGTTTCACTTTAGAGACAAAACTAATTGCCACTACTAGCGAATGTATGTAACAATTTACAGTACAGGTGGTTTCAATAAAACTGACTGACCCTAGTTAATTGATACATCCTGTTAGAAGAGATTATCAAACAATACACACACACCATAAATTACAAAGAAAATTACTTTACAGCACATAAAAGATTAGTCTTGGTCACATTCCTCTCATTATAAGCAAGATTTATGTTGGAATTCGAAACTTAAGCTCTTCAGTGTATTGAGACCCCAACTGTGAGAATGTCATAGCTTCCCTGTATTATTGAGATGAATGTATTTAGTCTGTTTCACAACCAACATATGGTTTTATTGTTGTCACTTGTACACTGAGTTTTAAACCATTTGCAAAATATCAGAATAAACTTTATATATATCAGTTACTGTTTTAATTCTAAAGCAATAACAACAGAAGTGTGGGTCTTACTAAAAAGTAAAGATTGTAAGAAGGAAAAAATATAAAATTCTTATGTGGTACTGTACTAGTAGTATTACGTACAAATCACACAAGTTTATCATTCTAAATACTGAATCATATTATTATTATTATGAACTAAAAATAAAATTATGCTAAATTCATGAACTTAAAACTACAAATTTTAATGCAAAAGAATATAAAAAATCACAAATTCTTTCAGTTCAAAGTGCTAAACCTAATTCATGTAAAGACATTGCATTTGCCACTCGATAGCTCTTAACCCTAACAATCGTGGATCAACTTCTTTCCTAAAAAATATATCTATTTTGAGTTAATTTTTCAATATAATGATTAATATAAATAGATATACGATACAACATGACTTAAGCTACAATATAAAAATAAAAGTCACGTACATCCCTTTGCAGTTTTTTCCAGAAGCAAGTTTTCTAATGCATATAGAAAAACACTATTGGCCAATACTAAATACAACGTCTACATAAAATGGCAGTTACTATAACATGCACCACTCATATTCATAT
>NW_013748342.1:0-1398 GCF_000517525.1 Limulus polyphemus
AGAGCCAGATTAGTATATGTGCGTGTGGCAATCCTCTCTTTTTGCCATTCCACTGAGTACATCCAGCAGTGCACAGACCCAAACACTTCATGTTTTACCATGAAATCCATCAGTGATTTCAGCTTCTGTCTGAAAACACGTGCTGTGATGTCATGCCTATCCACCGGCGATTACCCAGGAAGTAAGAGCTTTTGTATATCGTCCCAAGCTGGATTGCATGTGAATGTAATGAATAGGTCTGGATGCCCGTAGTGATGAACATACGCAATTGCATCTTGAGCGTACTCATGCATATGATGTGGACTGCCTGTATATGAAGATGGCAAAATCGTTAGTCTTCCAATATTAGTTGTATTACCATCATTTACAACTGCATCTCGCAAATGAACGTATTCTTCAGAGTGAAACTTGGTCTGATTCAAACGGATGAATATCAAACGTCCTGTTTCAATTTTTGCATACATATCTAAGATGTATTGGTGAAACAATTGACGGCATTTCAAAATGTGATTGTCTTCATTCTCTCGAATCATTAATCGGTATGAATAATAGTTCATTGCGCTGCATTTCACCATTTGTTTCTTCACCACTGACTGGATTTATCATCTTAACGTTGAAGTGATATCCATCGGCACCATCCCAAAAAATGATTGGATATTGCAGGGCATCGTAGCATCGATGAGTTTCTGCAACTTTTGTCAATTGATCGTTCCTCTGATGAAGAACAATATCTCTAGGTTGGAATTGATCTCTGACTATAACAATTGCCACTTCGTCTATAGTTGGAGCATTGAATCTTTGCACATGTTCTCCAGCAGGTGTTTGGTCAGCATGAATAACAATCTTGTGTGTATCAGATGGCATCATGTCAATTGCTATTTTTAACAAACACACTAAATTGTTTTTTCGTGAAAAAGCTCTTACAGTTGGGAAACGATGGACCTTTTCATGCCGGTAGAAATTCCGCAGCGTGCATTCAATTCATCACCGATGAAATACATTTGTAGGAATTTATATTGACCATCTGGGAACTGAAGCAGGGAGCCGGCTTTATGATAAATTTGTCCTTTCACTTTGAAAGTTGGCATGAATTGAGCTGTTACGATTTCTGCACCGAACGATGTCATTTGGAAGCATGAGTTGTATTTCTTGATGTTAGAGAGGAAATGCTTTGATTCGGCGGTATATCTGGCAAGCAAAGTTTTTAATGGCTCTGGCGGTTCTCCAAGTTGAGGCAGTTTAATTTTTCCAGTGGCACAACACATTCCTTTCGTTTCTCCATTAAATTTCAGAGCCTTGCAATCAGGACACGCTTCAGTCATAGTGCCGATGAGAACATGCCGGCTCAAACTATAATCATCAGCTGGGTTGTACCGGAATGCAAGGCAATTGTAATCT
>NW_013748343.1:0-1399 GCF_000517525.1 Limulus polyphemus
AAAAGAATTTAGTGTGACAAAGGCTGTCACTAATGTGTCTTTTTCAAATACAATTATAATCGTTCTTCTGGTGTTTGATATCGTTGTGTTTGCACCATAGCAATTTTTATTGTTCTAAATAGCTAATATAACTACTCTTCCGATATAGAGTAAGGAGAGAAAAAACGGGAAGAACAAAAACAAATTATAAAAAGTGATAGCTTCCTATAACTCTAAACCATATAAAATTCTCGTAAACACGAAAACGACGCAAAAAAAATTTAGCTGTAAGTACCCAAAAAACAATTGATACCCAAAGAAAACATGCTATAATGTACTTACAGAAATACGTTAAAAGAGATAAGGCTACGAATCACACGCGAAATAATAAACATGATTAAAAACATGATAAAAACGGAAATTGACGTGAAGAAACTGTAAAACGATATAAACACTTTAAATTTATCTAGATATATAGACTTTTAAAAACGACAATCCAAATGCACCAACATGTACTATGACTGGAGAAACACACATAAAATATAATTAACTCAAGAGAACAACCAACATATGATTGGATATTTACAAAATCAGAGTAATGTTGACAATCACGTAGAAGACACAATTGTTTGTAAAGATAATAAACCTCATTAATTTTCTAAATTTTCAAATTTCCTATCCACCACTAAAAGAACTTTGTGTGACAAAATCTGAAAAGGCTGTCCTTAATGTTCTATTTCAAATACAATTAGAATCGTTCTTCTAGTGTTTGATATCGTTATGTCTGCACCAAAGCAATTCTTGTTGTCCTAAATAGCTAATATAAATACTGTTAAGAATATAGAGAAGGGATAGACAAAACACGTAGAACAAAAACTAATTATAAAAAGTGATAGCTTCCTGTATCTCTAAACCATATAAAAATCGCGTAAATAAGTACATTTAACACGTAAACGACGCAAAAAGAGATTTAGCTGTAAATACACTAAAAACAATTGATACCCCAAAAAACATGCTATAATGTATTTTCAGAAATACGTTAAAAGAGATAAGGATACGAATCACACGCGAAATAATAAACATGAGTAAAAACATGATAAAAACGGAAATTGACGTGTAGAAACTGGAAACTATATAAACACTTTAAAATTATCTAGATATAAAGACTTCTAAAAACGACATTCCAAATACACCAACATGGACTATGACTGGAGAAACACACATAAGATACAATCAACTCAACATCTAATTGGAAATTTGCGAAATCAGGGTGATGTTGAGAATCACGTAGAACACACAATTGTTTGTTCACAATTGATTTTTTCACGTCAATTGTATCAATTGTTTTAGTGTATTTAAAGTTAAATCTCCTTTTGCGTCGTTTACTTGTTTATATATACATATTTACGCGATTTTTATA
>NW_013748344.1:0-2731 GCF_000517525.1 Limulus polyphemus
AGACCCCCACGATTCATGTTAACATATAATGATATATTGTGGAATCGCCTTAGCGACACATACGATATTAGAGCATTATTCAGTAATATCGAATTCGCGATACAAATTAAAGGAAGTCGAACTCACTATTAAGTTGTAACAAAATCTTACCTTGAGTTAACGGTTAATCTTCGTAGTTTCAATATGTTTGTTGTGACGTGTATGTTGTTACAAAAAGTTTATTTCTTTGTTCCTGTTGGCGAAAAGTTACTCGAGAGCTACCAGCAATAGCCGTCTCTCATTGAAAAGTGATAGACTAAAGCAGCATCTCTCAAAGTGTGGGGCGCCCTCCCCAGGGGGAACAAATGATCTCTTGGGGACGCGAACGATTAGGGTAGAGTCAATAGTGCAATAATGCAAAATTTAGCGTTTTAATGTAATTGTTATCAATACAAATGATAAGCAATTACTACAACCCATATAGCCTATTTATGTGTATTCGTGTGTTGTATCTCGTCACTTAACTCACTCATTAAAAAAAGAGGGGGGCACACAAGAAACCATATTTATTATAGGGGGGCGTGGTTTGTTCGTTTCTTCGAAGTTAAGCATAAAGCTACACAATGGGCTATCTGTGATCTGCCCACCACGAGTATCGAAACTCGGTTTCTAGCGTTGTAAGTCCACAGATATACCGCTGTGCCACTGGGGGCAGGGGGGGGTGGATGACAAAAGTTTGGGAAACGCTGAACTAGAGGGAAGGCAGGCCCACCCATGGCCAACCCTTGTGCTACTATTTTATCAATGGAAAGGCGTCACTTTATAACGCCCCCACTGTTGAAGGACGAGCATGTTCGGTGACGGGATTTGTTCCTGCAACCCACAGTTTGCGAGTCGAGCGCCCTAACCACCAGCCAATGCCAAGCTCTCACAACAAACCCATGTTGTGTGAGATCGTGTCCTTAAAATTTATTTCCAAATAGGCTAATCGAAAGCATTATATTCCAAAGTATCTAACGACCAATTCGAATTGATTTAATACCTTTAAACTTTGTATCTAAAGACCTTTATAATTTTTAAAAAGTGTGGAGAATACCCCCAAGAATAGTTTAATGACAGAAAACCCATTCACTGCTGAGGTTTAATGACAGAAACCCCCTTCACAGCTGATGTTTGGTGACAGAAAACCCTCCTTCACAGCTGAGGTTTAATAACAGAAAACCCTCATTCACAGTAGAGGTTTAATGACAGAAACCCCTTTTACAGCTGATGTTTGGTGACAGAAAACCCTCCTTCACAGTAGAGGTTTAATGAAGTCAAAGATAAAGTGACATCTTTGAGGACATAAGGGCAGGAAGGCGGGGGCTAGAGCCCACTTAGCCATACTCCTCTACCCGTCACTGTAGCTGGTTCAGCTACGCTGGTGAATGCTCAGCTAAAAAACAATTGCTCTCTGTTGTGTTTGTTTGTTTCAGAGCAAAGACACATTGGGCTATCTCCTGTGTCCACCGCAGAGAATCGAACCCCGGACTTTAGCGTTGTAAGTTTGTAAAGTTACTGCTAACCTACCGGAGTTCAGTCTACATAAAATTAAATATAATTGACAACATAACCAAATAAACCAGTAAAAGGTACAGATGGTTATAAGTGAATTGGACCATGAAAGCCAAAGTAAAATTATAATGTTGGATTTCCAACTTTAGACTTCAAATTAAAGGAAAAATTTGGAATGGTACGTTACCCTAGCTACGTAGAAAAGGCTTTGTGTGTACACGTGCGTTAAAACAAATTAGAATAGTCACTTTGTTAAAAATAATATTAACAATACGACATCTATTATTAATAATTATAAGTAACAATATTTGTTAAATAAATGTATAATTTTGATATAATATTAGATTTTTTTTAAATATGGCAAAAAAATAAAAGAAACTGACCCAAATCATTCTCTACGTTTCGTTTTATTTTTTGTGCTTTTATATATTTTTTCTTCTCAAAGATCAATGGATCGAAGTGCTGTCGTCCCGATTGAGCTACTAGGTTTTTGCACTGACATCGATCTACCTCCTAGGCTACTGTATGACGTCATAATGAGCATGCTCAATAAATTATTCAAATCTCTTATTATCGCTTCGATATCAATAGTTTTCTCATATGAAAAAAAATATTTATTTTAACCTTTTCTTTTAGATAGTTTTATTTGAATTTGTCTTCCAGTTTGATAGTTACCAGTTTGTTTGACATTTGGCGTACGCAACCTTTACCTCTTTTTTTTTTCCAGCGAAATGTATAACGTTTATTAAATAGAAATTTGGCAATCAAACAATTTCTATGACAACGAAAGCTTTTTATTGAACTTTTGAAAGTCAGCGAATGGTGTGATCGATAGTTAATTAAAATTACCTTATCATTGTGTTTCTTTATTTATGATTGTATGAAATAAGATTTTATACATATAATTAATATAATAAAAAATATTCGAATCATAGACCTCGAGTTCTTAGAGAAAGCAAACGTTTCTTGAAAATAAAATTACATAATATTAACTATAAATTATTCATAATGTTTTGTAACGTTGCTTAATACCTCAGCAGTGAAGGGGGTTTTCTGTCATTAAACCTCTACTGTGAATGAGGGTTTTCTCTCATTAAACCTCAGCAGTGAAGGGGGTTTTCTGTCATTAAACTTCGACTGTGAAGGAGGGTTTTCTGGGTACCACCATCAGTGAGCACGTAAAGCCACCATACTGACC
>NW_013748345.1:0-1400 GCF_000517525.1 Limulus polyphemus
CTCTAATGGTACTTTCAACTTCCTGTAAGGGGGGGGGGGTATTTAGATCTACAGTGAAATTCAACTGATTTGACACCTAACATGACTACTAATTGGTTTATCCCAATGTCCATTGAATCTTCACCCAGATCAACATATACTGATGTCTGCTCATAATAATTCGAATCTAGTTTAGGATGGTATGACTAGCACACGTATTTGACTGTTCCAGTAAACTGTGACACTATCTTTTTTTTAGGGAAATTTGGGCGTTTGTTAAAGACGACAGCCAATATTCTAGTCACTGTGATGAAATTTTTGACATTGCCCGAATAGAAGCTCGGCTATAGTTGGCTGAGAACATTGACACACCACACCAACTAACGAATCAGGGACGTGGTTTTTAATGACATTCACATTGCACAATATGATAGCAGATTGGTGCAATAATTTAATGAAAATATAAAAAATAATCGAAGGGCGTTTTTCATTAGGTTCTGTCGGGAGATGATTTGGGGGAGAGCGTTGAAAAACTTTAGAATCGTAATTTTTACGTAGGGTTGGTCGGGTAACCGTAAACAAAGCATTTTTTTCTCTAGGCCTTAGGTATATGAATAATGTTATGACATTTGGTCGAATTCATAATTCGATATTATACAGTGGACCAAATGTTTAATAATTTTATATATGCGTGTAAAAGATTTCTTTTTTTCCCACCAGAGGTGAAATTGAAAAGAAAATCTGTGACAAAAAGGTGTAATGCATTCTTTGATTGGCCGTACCCTCTGCTGTGAACAGCAGTTTCGCCTATTCAAGGCTCATCAACCTCAAATAAAAAGGCTCCTTAGAAACCAACTGTAGCTTCTTTGCACAAAATATGCTATTCACACATTGTGCCACTCATTCAAGCCGCTTAATATTCTACCGATACACTAGGTTTCTTTCTTTGTTGAAAAGTATTTTAATAAATAAATAAAATTTGACACTCAGACGTTTTTCTCTTCTTTTTACCTTGTTCTCCACAATGGGTTTTCGTAGATATTGTGACTTACATAACTGTCATAGCTATCGTTTTTGTTTTTAAAGTTCATGGTGTAGTTTACTTTGTTTCAATGATTTAATAAAAAACATTTTAAACTATTATTATTATTATTATTAAATTATTTTAAAAAATCATTTATTAAAACCATCATCATTCTCAGGCGGTTCACTCTCTGGTTTTATTTTTTAAAATCATGTATGCATTTTTTCATGTCTGATGTTTATAAATTTGAGTACCTGAATTTATAATCTTAATATGGCCTTATAGTAAGGGCACTCGACTAGAAATCTTCAGATAGTAGGTTCGGTTCCGTGACCAAAGATCCTCACCCTTTCAGCCGTGGAGACGTTTCTGTGGAACGGTCAATCTGTTCGCTGCT
>NW_013748346.1:0-1398 GCF_000517525.1 Limulus polyphemus
ATAACCACCATACTCACCTTTAGCCTTACTTGGTACAACTACTCTATGAAAACCTAGGTGTAACTCTATTTACAGTATTCATAACCACCATACTCATCTTTAGCCTTACTAGGTACAACTACTCCATAAACACCTAGGTGTATCTCTAGTTACTGAATATATAACCAACATATTCTCTTTAGCGTTATTTGGTACAACAACTCCACGAATAACTAGATGTAACTCTAGTTACTGAATTTATAACCACCATACTCATCATTAGCCTTACTTGGTACAACTACTCCATGAACACTTAGGTGTAACTCTATTTACGGAATTTATAACCACCATACTCATCTTTACCTTTACTTGGCAAAACTACTCAATGAACACATAGGTGTAACTATAGTTAATGAATTTATAACCACCATACTCATCTTTAGCGTTATTTGGTACACTAACTCCACGAACACCTAGGTGTAACTCTAGTTACCGAATTTATAACCACCATACTCATCGTTAGTGTTATTTGGTACAACAACTCCACGAACACTTAGGTGTAACTCTAGTAATCGAATTTGTAACCAACATACTCATCTTTAGCGCTATATTGTACAACAACTCCACGAACACATAGGTGTAACTCTAGATACACAACGTATAACTACCATACTCATCTTTAGCCTTACTTGGTACAACTACTCCATGAACACCTAGGTGTATCTCTAGTTACCGAATTTATAATCCCATACTCATCTTTAGCGTTATTTGGTACAGCAACTTCACGAACACCTAGATGTAACTCTAGTTACCGTTATTGTAACCACCATACTCATCGTTAGCGTTATTTGGTACAACAACTCCACGAACACCTAGATGTAACTCTAGTTACCGAACTTTTAACCACCATACTCATCTTTAGAATTACTTGTTACAACTACTCCATGAACACATAGGTGTTACTCTAGTTACCGAATTTATAACCACCATATTCATCTTTAGAGTTATTTGGTAAAACTACTCCATTAACACTTAGGTGTAACTCTAGTTACCGAATTTATAACCAACATATTCATATTTATCCTTACTTGGTACAACTACTCCATCAACACCTCGGTGTAACTCTAGTTAATGAATGTGTAACCCATACTCATCTTTAGCGTTATTTGGTACAACAACTCCACGAACACCTAGGTGTAACTCTAGTTACCGAATTTGTAACCAACATACTCATCGTTAGCGTTATTTGGTACAACAACTCCACGACCACCTATGTGTAACTCTAGTTACCGAATTTGTAACCAAATACTCATCTTTATCGTTATTTGGTACAGCAACTCCACGAACACCTAGGTGTAACTCTAGTTACCGAATTTATAACCACCATACTTATCGTTAGCGTTATTTTTTACAACAACT
>NW_013748347.1:0-1396 GCF_000517525.1 Limulus polyphemus
GTTTATTAGATTTATCTAAATATTAGATCGTGAAGAAATTAATGTCGCCTTTTTTAGATGGTAAAACCCGAACAACTTATATATGAAAAATAAGAGTTATGTAGATCTGATTGAGGTGTTTAAGTTTGTTTCTTTGTTTCTAATTAAGCACAAAGCTACACAATGGACTATCTGTGCTCTTCTCACTACGTGTATGGAAACCGATTTCTAGCGTTGTAAGTCAGCAGACATATCGCTGTGCCACTGGCGGGCAGCTGTTTAAGATTGTAAAGGGAATTAATAGTATTGATGTATCATCTTTTTTATATTTAACAATGATAATAGTAGGACTAGGAGACACAAGTATAAATTTTGGCAAGGTAAAAGTCATCTTCAGTTAAAACAGTTTTATTTTTCTAACAAGGTGGTTGGCCTTTGGAATGGGTTGTCTTCAGATGTTGTAGAGGCAGTAAATTTAAGTGAGTTTAAAAAGAAACTTGATAAGTATTTGAATGAAAAGAGCTGGGTTTAAAATTTTTAATTTTATTTTTTAAATAATTTCAATTTAGTTTTGAGGATGGAACAGCCGAGATGGATCAATAGGTCCCATGTTGTCCCAAAATATTATGTTATGTTAAAATAAAACATTTATTAAATCATCGATAATGCTTTTACATTTTACAATCAGGTTGTTAATGCTCTGATTAAAGAAATCACTTGATTTTGAAACAAAAAAACATTTCGATGTCCTCTTTAAAACCTTTCACATTTGCATACGTTTTCCCATTAAGATGGTGTTGCAGCGAACTAAAAAGATGGTAATCTGATGGTGCCATATCTGGAGAATATGGTGGGTGGGGGAGAACTTCCCAACCCAAATCCATAATCTTTTGTTGCGTCAAACGTGCCACAAGTGGACGTGCATTGTCGTGGAGAAGAAGAACACCGTTCCTATTGACGAGTGAACGGCGTTTCTGATGAAGGGCTTGATTTTAACGTTCTGTTGCGTATCTGCTTGTTTGTTAATTTCCCGTAGAAATTCTTTCCGAGAAACTTCAGCGATACATGTACTTTCTTGATTAAAACTAGTTTATTCTTTTTTGATACAAACTTTGTAATACACTTAACAACTTTTATAACACACGCTATAAATCACAGTGATTCACACACTTTACTTATGGTGCTTACTATTCACTTGACTCAATCCAACTGGTTTTTGTCACCAGGCTTATATACTAAAAACAGGGCGACTCGAATGCACTTGGGCCTTCACGATCCTTCGAGAACTCCAGCGCGCATGCTCCCAGCGTCACGTGACTTCCGCTGTCGTAACACTGCCCCTTCCTTAGTATTGTTCGTCCCGAACAATAGCCACTTACAGTTAACCAATAGATAATTAACAATAACGTAATTAAAT
>NW_013748348.1:0-724 GCF_000517525.1 Limulus polyphemus
AACTTATATTAAAGTTTTTCTTCATTACCCTTTCAAGCCATCTCCAGCTATTATTAGTCTCAAAGTGGGTTCCTCGTCATTGTACTTGCCCTTGTGTTCATGGATTCTTACCTATTACAAAACGCCGGACTTTGCTTACGACAGCTGGGGTAGCACTTGTTTTAGGTCTCTTTCTTGGTGATCCTGTTACCCCAAATTGATCTATATTATTTTGTTTTTCAATTTCATCAACTACAAGGGATATTCTCGTGTCGGAAATTTTCAATTATCGACCTGAATTAAAGTATATGAATGAAGTGTACGAATATTTTGCGCAGAAAAGGCTGTCACTCTTATGTTCCAAATAATCTTACGATGCTTATTTAGGTCTGTACAATCATAATTTTATTTTCTGTCATCTTTAACGAAAAACACAAAATTCAATTTCATACTATGATTTCAACCTGAACAATCTTTCAATTTGAAGTCTGAATTTTTCGACCCTGCACTATTATGTAGAACACTAGAGTAAATACCCTTCCTAAAAGTGATCCTTTTTTGGTGGTGCCACACTATCTATGAACAACAAAAAAGGTCAGAAAAGCCGTTCCACCGCCACTTTATATCGTCTGTGGTTGTCACAAGACTTTATGATTTGCTTGTTCAAAATCATCTTAGTATTACTTACTTAACCCTCTTTATACTCTAACGTTTGGTTTATAACGTACTCAACTCTCTTTATACT
>NW_013748349.1:0-2029 GCF_000517525.1 Limulus polyphemus
CTCCATAGATACTATTTGCAAACAGTAAATAATATTGTAGGTCCGTTTTATTGTTGCTCTTTCTTCGCGTCGTTATAACACATTTTCATCTCATCATTTAATTTCTGTTGTGTATATATTGTTGTATAGAAGACATTTTAAAGTGATATTTTGCGCCATCTAGTGTACCTAAATTCATCTAGAATTTTCATAAAAGTGACCCGAAAAACGGTGCTAACTCGGTAACCCGTGGCCCGATTTTAACGAAACTGGTTTTATTCTGTTTCTATTCTCATTTCATTACAAATATGGGGCTATTTTGTGCCGTATTTGCTGTATTTAATTACAGACAAACAAACAAACAATCTCAGTTTTAGTAGTATATAGATAATGGAACAAATATATATATAGTGTTGTTGAAGATATATCAATAGTAACGCCTTTAAATTACGAAAACATTGCTTTGTTTCAAAATATTTATATTGTTATGAGTTTAGTATCTCTGCTCCTTTTGTAGAAAATATCTTTCTTGGGCTTCTCTGGGGATATCACATTCCCTCTTGATTATTGTATAAACAGAGAACCGTTATTCGTTTCATCATCATTACCGGATCCAAATTTCCTACGTAAGTACTTTTGTTGTATTGCTGAGTTCAAGTTATCCAAAAATGTTATTTGTATACTGCTGGATCAAAGCTATCTGATAATGTTACTTGTATACTGCTGAATCCAAGCTATCTGATAATGTTACTTGTATACAGCTGGATTTAAATATCTAACAATTTCACTTCTATATGGCTAGGTTTAAGTATTTGTCAATGTTACTTGTATTCTTTTGTATCCAAGTTATCTGATAATATTACTTGTATTCTTTTGTATCCAAGTTATCTAACAATGTTACTTGTATATTATTCGATTCAAGTTATCAAACAATGTTACTTGTATATTATTCGATCCAAGTTATCTAACAATGTTACATGTATAATGCTGGATTCAAGTTATCTAACAATGTTACTTGTATATTGTTCGATCCAAGTTATCTAACAATGTTACTTGTATAATGCTGGATCCAAGTTATCTAACAATGTTACTTGCATACTGCTGGATCCGAGTTCTCTAACAATATTATTTGCGTACTGCCGGATCTGAGTTCTCTAACAATGTTATTTGCATACTGCCGGATCCGAGTTCTCTAACAATATTATTTGCGTACTGCCGGATCCGAGTTCTCTAACAATGTTATTTGTGTACTGCCGGATCCGAGTTCTCTAACAATGTTATTTGCATACTCCGGATCCGAGTTCTTTAACAATGTTACTTGTATACTGTTTGGTACAAACTATCTAACAATGTTACCCGTGTAATGCTGGATCCAAGGTCACTAACAATGTTACTTGTATACTGTTTGGTACAAACTATCTAACAATGTTACCCGTGTAATGCTGGATCCAAGGTCGCTAACAATGTTACTTGTATACTGTTTGGTACAAACTATCTAACAATGTTACCCGTGTAATGCTGGATCCAAGGTCGCTAACAATGTTACTTATACACTGCCGGATTCAAGTTATCCAATATTGTTACATGTATACTGCTGGATTCAAGTTATCCAATATTGTTACATGTATATTGCTGGATCCCAGTTCTCGCATTAAGCTACTTTTTTAAGCAGTGCAGTATTGACGTACTCTGATTATGTTATATTTACCTTACCAGTTCTGTAATTGTGTTCATAATTCCTTCTTATACTTTTCAGTTCTAAAATTATTTTTGTAACACTTTCATCATCTCAACCTCTCCTATATTTCTGTGATAATGATAGTAATAATTGCTTGTGCTCCAACTGTTTTGTAGTAATGATAGTAATAATTGCTTGTGCTCCAACTGTTTTGTAGTAATGATAGTAATAATTGCTTGTGCTCCAACTGTTTTGTAGTAATGATAGTAATAATTGCTTGTGCTCCAACTGTTTTGTATTAATGATAGTAATAATTGCTTGTGCTCCAACTGTTTTGTAGTAATTCTACAAACACACCTTAATCACTAAAAC
>NW_013748350.1:0-1675 GCF_000517525.1 Limulus polyphemus
TACCCTATAGAAACTATTCTTACACGAAACTCTTGGTGGTTCATTACCAACATACTCTATAGAAACTATTCTTACACGAAACTTATGGTGGTTCATTACCAACATACTCTATAGAAACTATTCTTACACGAAACTCTTGGTGGTTCATTACCAACATACCCTATAGAAACTATTCTTACACGAAACTCTTGGTGGTTCATTACCAACATACCCTATAGGAAAGTTTCTATAGGGTATGTTGGTAATGAACCACCAAGAGTTTCGTGTAAGAATAGTACCCTATAGGAACTATTCTTACACGAAACTCTTGGTATGTCCTCGGACTTACAACTGTGGTGGGCAGAGCACGGATAGCCCTTTGTGTAGCTTTGTGCTTAACTATAAACAAACAAACAAAATTTAACAAACGTACGAAACTCATGATTATCAAAATGATTTTCGTCAAAGCCACAGGTTTTGAAATAATACAGAAAAGGCAATCGTGTTGTAGTCCAGTACGTATGTATCTCAAGTAAGTAACAATGAAATTATGTTAAATAAGTGTTACACGTTTTGTTTTTTTTCGATTTCTGTGGCGTAGAGGCCTAATGTTTCCTTTGATTGGCCGTTAATTAACATGTTAAATAGTTTCGTAAAACATCCTGAGAGCTAGAGCTGAGCAGTCACAAACCCTAAAGCACTGTGGGTAACTACTAACGTTCACACACACTGTTGCCCGTAGCAGCACATTGATGTGGTAACTTCTTTCTCTGGAATAAAAAAAAGTGGGTTCGAACGAAGTGATTCATGTTGATGATGTACATGTTTAACATTCGTGTCAACCCAAAACACTTTCGTGAGTTGAACTTTAAGGTAGTTTAAATGATAAATGAAGAACATCTTGACGTTTTAGGCCTACTAAAAGTAAAGGAGCTAAATAATGAGGGAAATATGACTACTTAAATTTAAGTGTATACTTTTGTACAAAAAATGTATTGTGGTGTAAGAATATGCAAACACATCGTGGTAAAAAAACAACAAAAAACACATACCTTAAAATAAGTCTCCTCGCCCTCTATCCAAAATTATTTCGGTTTTTTATTTTCGTTCGATGACTTATATTACAAGTTATAGTAACCAAGAAAAGTCTTACAACAAATGCAAGTCTCCCCAAGTCAACTTTCCAAGAGTAACTACAAGAATGTATCTCGAGGGTCGACACGAATACCAGGCGGTCACGTGATGTTCGAGTGGCGTTCTTACGGGTCGTGTTTACAGATGCTGGGATGAACTCATCCCAACGCCCATAGGTATTCGCCGCTGATGTTATTATCCTTTAAAAATACTGAAATATATCAGTAAAATCAACGTATGGTTCATCTTCATAGCACAAAACGTTAGTCGTTATCATATGGTTTGAGGGTATTCACACGACACAGAGGGTTGGGTAAACTAATGGTAGTATATGAAAGTGTGACGTATTGAGCTGCATGTCAAAGGTCACACACAGTAGGTTAGGTAAACTTATGGTAGTATATGAAAGTGTGACGTATTGAGCTGCATGTCAAAGGTCACACACAGTAGGTTAGGTAAATTTATGGTAGTATATGAAAGTGTGACGTATTGAGCTACATGTCAAAGGTCACACACAGTAGGTTAGGTAAACTTATGGTAGTATATGAAAGTGTGACGTATT
>NW_013748351.1:0-1401 GCF_000517525.1 Limulus polyphemus
TAAATAACTAGTAAACCTTTTTTTTTATTTACGATATTTTCTTATTTTGATATTTTGAGTTCTTTTTGTGTTTTAAGAACAATATATACTAATTTTTAAAGTATCAACTTGAATTTTTGTTCAATAAAAATATTTCAAATGCAACTGTAACTTTTTTTTTCTCCCAAAAACTTTGTCTTCAAAATAAGGGTGCGTATTATATTCCGAAAAATACGGTATGTCAACGTGAATTCATAGCATGCAGATTATTTGTATAACCGTTTATCCTCGTTTAATTATGAAACAATTTAGGGCTAATCTAAACAACACTGTTGACTGATCTTCGTAATGCTGAAGCCAAACCTACTCATGATTCTAATAAACTTACGGTTTCAGTCATTACGGTTTCAACATATTTCAATCATCTATGTCCTTAGAAATTTTTTTTAATAAGTATGTTGGAAGAAAATATACTACGGTTGCCAGTAGGGCTAAGAGATTTGTAGTTTTGAATAAAGAGAAATATTCTTTTCTTATGTCTTTAGCACTTTTCAGGCACCTTCATTTTCTCCCTTCTATTTTTTTATCTCTTTGTGGTGCATGATTTAACGTTAAACTCCAAGGCTTCAAAGTTCCACTTTTTTTTTACCAAAGTTTCTACCCAATAGGAAAAATTGGACAGCAAAAATAATTACTAATAACTTGTATACTAAATTATTTCAGCAAGTATAAATAGGGGGAGGCCTGGATTTCGGAGTTGGTGAGCCGAGTTTGAATCCGTCCGATGCCATAAAATATTACGCGCATTTTAAGCTGTGAGGGCTTTACAAGAGTGACAATCAATCACTTAGCGTAAACGGTGGGTGTCAGTGTGCTGCTAACTGTCTGCCTTCCCTCTGGTTAGTAGTTCAAAAATAGGGATGGCGGCAGATATCTTTAGTAGCTTTGCCATAAATACAGAATACAAAATCATATGCACTGGAGCAGGACCGGCAGAGTGGGAAGCAGCCAGACCAACATTTTGTCACATTAGCTGTAGGGCTTTTTAAACTTTAACTTGCACTTAAAAAATGTTTCCAGGTAAATAGGTAGACTTATAGTAGTATGTATGAATCAATATAACAATGCATAATAAATTACATGTGTAATCTGCAAGTGTACATGGTTGTGCTTGCTTATAGCTATGGTGAGTATAAGTGCCAGTGAACACATATTTTTGTTAATTGTTGTTACTACATTACTTAACATAAGTAATATTTGTACGGCAATTTCTAAAACTTCTTTATTTTTAAAATTGAACTTCAATATATAACGCATAAGTTTGCACCCCACAGCGCTAGATAATAGGATATTTGATCAAGAAATCGATTACAGAGTAGTACTAAATCTCTTATTGACGGATCGATGTTAAACGAAATAACG
>NW_013748352.1:0-1396 GCF_000517525.1 Limulus polyphemus
TTAACAGCTTTGCTACTATCCTTTTCTATTACCATTCGTTCCTTTATTAACAGATTTGGTTCTGCTCTTTTTCTATTACCATTCGTTTCTTTATTAACAGCTCTGGTTCTGTTCTTTTTCTATTACCATTCTTTTTTTTAATAACAGCTCTGGTTCTGTTCTTTTTCTATTACCATTCGTTTCTTTATTAAGAAATTTGGTTGTATTCTTTTTTTATAACCATTCGTTTCTTTATTAACAGCTCTGGTTCTATTATTTTTCAATTATCATTCGTTTCGTTATGAACAGCTCTGGTTTTGTTCTTTTTTTATAACCATTCGTTTCTTTATTAACAGCTCTGGTTCTACTCTTTTCCTACTACCATTCATTTCTTTATTAACAGCTCTGGTTTTGTTCTTTTTCTGTTACCATTCGTTTCTTTATTAACAGATTTGGTTCTACTCTTTTCCTACTACCATTCATTTATTTATTAACAGCTTTGATTCTTTCTTTATCCTGTTGTCATTCATTTTTTATTAACAGCTTTGCTGCTATCCTTTTTCTATTACCATTCGTTCCTTTATTAACAGATTTGGTTCTGCTCTTTTTCTATTACCATTCGTTTCTTTATTAACAGCTCTGGTTCTGTTCTTTTTCTATTACCATTCGTTTCTTTATTAACAGCTCTGGTTCTGTTCTTTTTCTATTACCATTCGTTTCTTTATTAACAGCTCTGGCTCTATTCTTTTCCTACTACCATTCGTTTCTTTATTAACATATTTGCTTCTATTCTTTTTTTACAACCATTCGTTTCTTTATTAACAGCTCTGGTTCTATTCTTTTCCTACTACCATTCGTTTCTTTATTAACAGCTTTGGTTCTATCCTTTTTCTGTTACCATTCGTTTCTTTATTAACAGCTCTGGTTCTTTCTTTATCTTATTGTCATTTTTTGTTAAGAATTTTGACTATTTATAGCATGAGAGAGGTTTTTGCTGTGACAACGTTTCAATCATTCTGTCCAGAGTAAACAAAAAGTCATGCTTTATTTGCTGTTGATCACAAAGCTACACAGTAGGATATCTGTGTTATGCCCGTTGCATGGGTTGATGCCAGGATTTCAACTTTACAAGCCCTCAAAATTACCGCTGAGCCGCCGGTAAGCATAAGTATTAAAAGAAATTCTGAATTTTAGTTGGTACGTTTTTTGATTGTAGAAAATTATTAAAAGCAGTTGTACTTAATAAGTTTATTAATTAAAATAATTAAGTGTCACGATTTTTTCACCTTGGAAGAAGTGAATCGTGACTGTTAGCTTGAAGAAAACAATACTTTAAAAAACCTGCCAGCTGGATATTGTTTTTGTTTTCAAATTCGATGACGAGGAACCCACTTTGAGACTAATAATGGCTGGAGAC
>NW_013748353.1:0-2342 GCF_000517525.1 Limulus polyphemus
ACAACGCTGTTCCAGGAAAATGGAGCACGGTGTCACACTGCTAGAAACACCCAAAAGTGGCAGGAAGAAAATGGTATCCAGAAGTTGCCCTGCCCGAGTCAATCTCCTGACACGAACCCCATCGAAAACCTCTGGGACATACTCTACTGGCAAGTCAAGAAACAACCAAAAAACCAACTTCGAAGAGCGATCTACTCCAAGTTTTGAAGCAAGAATGGTCGAAAATCCCACAATCTCAAATTGACGAGATGATTCTCACGATGCCCCAAAGGATCAACGAACTCCACTAAGCGAAAGGAAGATCTACTAGATATTAATTAAATTATAAATATATCAATTCATGCGAATATGACTGAAAAAATTCATTTTTTCTGAAAAGGTGGTGTCTATTTACTTATGACCATGCTGTGTATTGTCATTCTTTCAAGAAATGATATTTGACAACCATGAGTGAAAAGTGGCTCAGTGGCAATCACAGCACAGACGGTCGATTGTATAGCTTTGTACTTAACAACATATATAATAATTGTTTTGAATCTCGCGCAAAGCTACACGAGGGCTACCTGCGCTCGCCGTCCCTAATTTAGCAGTGTAAGACTAGAGGGAGGGCAGCTAGTCATCACTACCCACCGCCAACTATTGGGCTACTCTTTTACCAACGAATAGTGGGATTGACCGTCACATTATAACGCCCCCACGGCTGAAAGGGCGAGCATGTTTGGTGTGAGAGGGATTTGAACCCGCGACCCTAAGATTGCCTTAACCACCTAGTCATGCCGGGCCTTATATAATAATAAAAAAAGTCAAGAAAATGTTTCTGCACAACGTCCAGATGTGTTGCCACAAATTTGGTTAAGTAAGTGTAGGACCATCAAGTTATTAAAAGTTTTGGTTTTGATTTTCTAGGTGAAGAAAGCATTTTTTGCTCTTGTTGACAATGGTAAGTTTCAATCAAGTTTCTTGTTTATTCTAAGAAGGGTGTGGGGAATTCATTAACTTGTACTCTGTAATGTACTAGCTAACAAGCAAAAGACGAGAGTAGCTTAACCTTTAAATAAAAATAACTAGTTTAGTATACTGTAGTTGTAGCTGAACTAAATGATAAAATATAAACAAAGAACTAAAAACGATAATACAAACCTTCTTTCAACAGCCGAACTTATGATAAATTTTGTGATCTTATATAGATAGACTGAATCCACGCTATTTAACTTGTAGTCATTGTGTGCATGTAGTATTATTTTAACCTACCCAATGTATAATAAATATATATATAGCATATTTCAGTATATACTTTCATTATTGTACAGAAACTGACATTGTGCTTTAACATAAACTCGTTTGCTGTATAAAAAAATGTTTAATTAGCATTTTCTAAATGTAAATGAACCGTATAACATTATTTTTCATTAATTAAAACGTAAATGAACCGTATACATTATTTATAGGAGTTCGGGCTGCACCACTTTGGGACAGCAACAAACAGGAATTTGTGGGTAAGTTAAAATCTTTATAGAATACTTATTGTAAAAAGAAGCAAGAGCAAGCATATGATTTATATCTAGAGAACTTTCACTCCTACGAAAACCTCTGTACTGTGTCCTGAGTTTAGTATAGTCTGGACAACACAGATTAGAGTAGACGTTTCTTACCATTGGCAGTTTAAGAAGATCAGTGAAGCCATATAAAGAGAGGAGTACTGGGTCTTTAAGTGTGAAAAAGTGAAGGTTAGGCTTGCCAATCAGCTTGTATGGCACTATTTAATATTTTCTTCTTGACCTATACCAGTCAGCATGTAAATCACTACATAATATTTTCTTCTTGACCTATACCAGTCGGCTTGTATGACACTACATAATATTTTCTTCTTCAACTATACCAGTCGGCTTGTAAAACACTACATAATATTTTCTTCTTGAACTATACCAGTCTAGTGTTTTACAAGCCCATAATATTTTCTTCTTGAACTATACCAGTCGGCTTGTATGGCACTACATAATATTTTCTTCTTGAACTATACCAGTCGGGCTTGTATGACACTACATAATATTTTCTTCTTAAACTATACCAGTCGGCTTGTATGGCACTATATAATATTTTCTTCTTGAACTATACCAGTCGGCTTGTATGGCATTACATAATATTTTCTTCTTGAACTATACCAGTTGGCTTGTAAAACACTACATAATATTTTCTTCTTAAACTATACCAGTCGGCTTGTATGGCACTATATAATATTTTCTTCTTGAACTATACCAGTCGGCTTGTATGGCATTACATAATATTTTCTTCTTGAACTATACCAGTCAGCTTGTATGGCACTACATAATATTTTCTTCTTG
>NW_013748354.1:0-1772 GCF_000517525.1 Limulus polyphemus
GGCAACTGAAGTTCCCGACCAAACATCAACTTTGCTGGAGTGTATCCAGTGGCTTCATGCTCTGATTTAATATCTATACCTGGCTCCATTTCACCATCATCAACTCCTTCAGTCACTTTGACTTCAGCTTGATGACACCTAATTAGTTCAACCTCTCTTTTAACAGTTACCGGAACTTGGCCTTTGTTGTTCCCAAACGTCATTTTATCAAAATTAATTACAAACTTCCTCGGTAGTAAGTAGTCCAATCCTAATATGCATTCTTCTTCAGTGTCAGCCAAGTATACTTTGTGTCTGTCCTTTATGCCCATGACCTCAATAGTTACCTACACTGGTCCCCACAACTTTGCAGAATGTCCTATCACACCACAAAGCTTCTGTATGGCTTCTGGCACTCCTTCGTGATCTAACACCTTGATGCTCACAAGGGTTTGCTGAGACGCAGAATCTATGACAAAGTTGCACCTTTCGCCATCTAGCTTTCCTGTCACATAGATACTGTGTGCTTGGCATTGTACACCTAGCTGTTAGGACTTTCATGATGGGGGGTTAGTGAGTGTCCCTCAACACCAACCACTACTGCTCTCCTTGAGGCTGACTTATTGGTAATATTCTTCTTACACTGGCTCCTCATATGTCCTTGCTCTCCACAGTTCCAACAATCTTTCTGGATAGCAGCCTTTCCTGTCATGGCATCTTCCCTATGTTGACGTTTCCAGCATTGAGCTCTCTTGTGCCCAGGTTTGTTACAGTGCCAGCAAAGTCCCTCAAACCTCTCTGAAAGCTGACCTTTTCTGGCCTTGAATCCTTATGACTGTACCAACCTTGGTACCTCTGTGCTGGACTTAACGTACGATTCAAATTCAAGAGCTCTGGCCATTGCATCCTGCATGGTAGCCCTATTGTGCTTGCTTCACTTGTATATTTAGTTGTGGACTGTCCATGGCATCTACAAACTGACCCCTCAGCAACAAATTGAGGAGATCGGGTGGTGCAGTTGGGTAGGCCTTGTGTGCCATACTTTCCAAGTCCTGTGTCAGCTCTTGCAGGCTCTCCCCTTTAGCACGGACTCTCGTCCTAAACCTAGCCCTGTAGACTTCAGACTGATTTTGGTTTCCGTACCTGAGTTCTAGAGCCGCTACCAGTGCTCTATAGTTGTGCCTGTCGTCTGCTGACATCTGTCCAAGTATTTCCAGTGGTTGTGCCTTCAAGCTCGTTGCCAGATATACTGCTTTCTGCTCCTCTGCCAATCCATTTATTTCTGACAGGAGCTCAAATTGTGCTCTATATGCTTCCAATTGCACGTTCCCATCGAATTCCTGTGGCTTCCTTCGTACTAGATCACCCCTGTTGCTGACAGTCATGTCTGGAATGTGACTTCTGGCAGGACTGAAGATGAGACCCCGCAGCTAAACCCTAATGCAGATGGAAGGGGCTTCCCAGTGTCTGAGGCTGATTAGGTCGATGGCTAATATATCCTCCTTGTGTAAAAGTCAGTAAATCATTCTTTAATGTATTTAATTCGCATTGAAATTGACTAATGTTTTCCGTTTGTGTACTCTGGCTTTCTCTCAACTGTTGGAGACTTTCTTCTTGTTTATTTTCTTTCTCCTCCAACCACTGCTGTAGTCTCTCTTCTTGTTTATTTTCTCGTTCTTCTTGTTTCTTTTCTTTTTCCTCCAACAACTGCTGTAATCTTTTTTCTTGTTTATTTTCTCGTTCTTCTTGTTTCTTTTCTTTTTCTTCCAACAATTGCTGTAATCTCTCTTCTT
>NW_013748355.1:0-1398 GCF_000517525.1 Limulus polyphemus
GATATGGCGAAAAATATTGAAGAAACTCTTATACGTCGAGTTCAGTAGTCAGTTTTTTTCAGTACAAGTGGATGAAAACATAGACATAGCAGATAATGCCAATTTAATGTGGTTTGTAGGATATGATTATAAGGACACAATTCATGAAGATTTATTGTTTTGTAAACCACTTTCAACAAGAACAATGGCTGACTAAATTTTTAATTTAATCAATAATTTTATAATTCAGAGTGGTATTCAATGGGAAAAAAATGTGTTTGATTGAGTACCGATGGTGCTTGCTCAATGGCCGGTCCTCATACAGGAGTTTTCCAGAGGATCCAAGCAGTTGCACCAGACTATGAATGGGTGTATTGTAGAAGTCACGGAGAGGTGTTAGCTGGGAACAAAATGCCCTTACTTTTGAATTCAACTATACAAGAATGTGTTAAATTCATAAACTATATAAAATCTCGTTCGTTGAATTTCAGAATCTTTACTGCTTTGTGCAAAGAATTAGGAAGAGAACACGAGCATCTCCTATTACACTGTGAAGTTCAGTGGTTATGAAAATAAAATGTCTTAAAAAGACTCATTGAAATGAAGAATGAAGTAATCTTGTTTTTGGAGCAACATCCCCCATCAGCAAAGGATGCAATATTTGAATTTAGTGTTATGTATTGATAATTTGAAATAATCCAAAGCGGAGTTAAATAATTTAAATTTTAATAGTTGAACTGTATCCTGGATTTAGTGTCTAGAAATATGCCGATATTTTATTTAATTTGCGCTATTTGCCTACAAGACTGATTCACACCGTTTTTGACACAAATACGTTTTAATATATATATATACAATAGTATAATTTACGATAGCAACTATTACAATTAATTATTACAAACAAAGTTTCATAAACAAAAATTTCACTAACTTACAAATAACATAAAATCTTCTTCCTAGTTCAGAGTCTCCTTGATATCTAGCGATTTGTATGTACATATAATTGGTGGGAAGCTAGCTAGCTTTGTCAGGCACTGAATTCTTGGACTGTTGCAGTAAGATAATATTTTCATAAAGTCACTAATGTCCGATGAGAATCCATTGACGTTTGAAAGTTATAACTGTTCCTAGTCAAATGTCGTATATTTTCCGGTTGATAAGGGTTAACCAAATTACGGTTTATAGCGTAAACGGTTATAATAGGTTCCTAGCAGACTTATATACACTCTTCTTTGGCCTTGGTCTTTTTATATGTGTGGGAAATGTTTTCTCGAAAGTTCGGAAAACAACACTGAACTATACTTAACCGGTAACGGAAGTGGATATATTGTCGATTCTTGCGTTCACGAATATTCTACAGCCTTGGAGAATTGGCGGGAATTTCGCCATACGTAACTAACACTGTAAGCTAGGCACGTT
>NW_013748356.1:0-1388 GCF_000517525.1 Limulus polyphemus
ACAGCGGAAGTCACGCGACTCTGGGAGCATGCGCTGAAGTTCTAGAAAGATCGAGGAACCTGTCGAACGTCCTAGCGTTTGTTAGGCGCGCGCTCGTATTGTATATATAAGCCGGCAAATAAAGTGACGGCATAGATAATTGCAGACAGGCAGAGACAGAGGCGGACAATTGAGTCAAGCGCGGTAGTGTACGTTAGAAAAGTGCGTGAATCGTTGTGAATTATAGCGTGTGTTTAAGTTAAAGTGACTGTGGAAAGTAAGTGTGTTGCAAAGTTGTATTGAGAAAGAATAAACTAGTTTTCTTTAAGAAAGGACTGGTATCACTGAGGTTTTTCGGAAAGAATTACTACGGAAAATTAACTGACTACCAGAGACGTAACAATATGTATTCAGAAATGTGTATTTCTAAGTAGGTAAGAGAAAATTTCCACCTCCGCATCATTGTCTTTTTGCCAAATAGGTTCACAATTAAATATATTGCATGATGCTTGGAATTATGTCATGACTTATTTATTTATATCTGCATGAGCCTGTCATTCCACAAGATTCATCATCTACCCAGTAACGTTTTAACTTATATTAAATTCCAAGAAAGAAGTAAATATTTAACAATAATATAAATCAATGCCATCTGACTTTACGTTTCTTTGTGGTATAAATCAGTTGTGATTTCTAGGTTTGTCATGATCATTATGTTTTACCGTTTCATAACTAGTATAGAATATATCATATATCATATGATATAGAATATATCATAACTATAGAATATAGTTTTTCTTTGCTTTATTTTATTGCTATAGATAATGTTTCGTACTACGGTGGTTATTCCTTAGAAGCTTGTACTAGCTTGACCATGTTTCTGTATCTGCCCTATGTTATGTTGGTATGCATTGGGAGTTTTCTTCTTTTTATATGCTAATTTGAAAGAATCATTGATACAGGTAATCCAAGGATTGAGAGATATCACACTAGGACCTTGATCTGACTTTAAAATGTGGTGTTTTAGGATTTTTGCTTCCGTCCTAGGCTTGATTATACCTATATGATTCTTGTTCCTTTGTCTTGTAGGGTTGTTTTAAGAGTTTCTCATTCATCTTTCAGTTACCTTACCCTGCACCCATACAGTAGATGCTGCTCAATATCTACGTTATCCTGCACCCATAAGTAGATGCTGCTCAATATCTACCTTACCCTGCACACATAAGTAGATGCTGCTCAATATCTACCTTACCCTGCACCTATACAGTAGATGCTGCTCAATATATACCTTACACTCAGTGGTGGGATTCAAATATTTTAACAACAGGTTCTCTCACTAGCAGCATGTTAAAATATTAGATATTTAAAAAAAGGAGGGCCACGAACCCCCCCCCCCCCCCCGTCACTGA
>NW_013748357.1:0-1400 GCF_000517525.1 Limulus polyphemus
CGGCTACATCGAGATTACCGAAAGTATCTTTGAAAACTTCACTGTTAAAATTGCTAAATTCTTCAGTCTGAGCAGGTAACTGTCCTTCGATTAAACTTTCAATAATACTCATTAGATTTCTTACTATAGCCAATAACTTTTCAATAAACACACTAAGTGAAATATGCTCAAACATAACTTTACTTACTATTAAACTCTTTACTTCCAATTCCTTACTACATTATTTGTCTGAGAGAGAAATCATTAATTGGTTACATGGAGATTGAGCAGGAAAGGTTCTTCAATATGAACATCTTGGAGTAGATTGAGTAAGCGGGTTAGGAATCATTAGCAGCAGTAATAATAATAATAATAAAAGAACACAATATCGTGTATAGTAATTAGTGAAAAACCACAGTAAACGAAACAAACTGTCAGAAGTCTGATGATACAGAAACTAGTTTCGACACATTCATGCGTCTTTTTCAGTCTCATCAGGTTTATTGTCTTTTTGATACAAACAAAGAGACTGACTTTTAGTCCCAAAACATGGGTTTTTTCTATACAAATTTCTTGTCATCATAATTCTTGGAACTAAAACCAAAACTAATTCAATAATTCGTTATGATTGAAGATGGTAAATTGGCAGTCTGTTTGCATGTATTTTTCCTCATATTTTTCAGATCAAAGTCTCACCAGGAGTCTCTGATTTCTTTGCTAATTGCTTTTATGGAATTCGTTTTCTGTCTCTAATGAAGTTAACTTAAATTTTCTCATAGTTTTCTCCCTCGTCTGTTTATGTTGATAAAGTAGACAGTTAATTCCCAACACCGCCTAGAATGCATCTTAGTTTATACTTGATATATACATTTCTTTTCTTGGTCAAGCATTGTTGTGTAACTTTTCTTATGTATTCGCTAAATGTGCACAGCTTTTCTTCATATTGCATGTATGTACGTCATACATGGAATTATATGAAATTATATTTCTCATTTCTTGAAGCATTTGAAAATATTGTAAATGCCTCAAAATGCCACAAATGCTTCATGTGAAGGAAAGAGAATAGACTTCATCTCTTTTTTCCAGTTGTTCTTTTTTTTATCTGTTTATGATCACAAATGAAACATATATGATTAAATTATTGTAAAGCAAAATCTTTCTATTTAGGTAGGAGAACGAAAAGAGATGAAGTGGAACATTTTTATTCATAATGCATATTTTGTTGTGCTTAATATGAAACAAAAAAAACAATTGTATTTATATTATTTGATTTTCTGTTTAAAAAAATGTTAACAGAAAAAACAGAATATATTCAATGTGTAGCAGTAATATACTTATATCAACGCTGATGCCTTTTCAGACTTGTTCCATTATGTTATAAAAGATGATATTGAACATAGTCTAAATCATAGTAAAATATG
>NW_013748358.1:0-1397 GCF_000517525.1 Limulus polyphemus
TTGCTGTATACATATTTAGTATATGATCTATATAGATAGGTTGTTGTATACATTTATAATATATGATCTCTATAGATATGTTGTTGTGTATCTTTTTAGTATATGACATATATATAGATAGGTTGCTGTATACCTTTCTGATTTTGATATAATTTCTAATAATTAAATAAATCAATTATACATAACTTCAAAAGCCCTGTGGTTTCTTTCAGTTGTTGTTGTTGTTGACTGAGTAACAAACATATTTTTAAAAACATTTACCAAAACATATCTAATAAAAATTAAGTAAATATCCTAAACTTTTTATGCAACAAACCAAACTGTTTGCAGGTCTATAATTTTGTTGTTCACGGGGTCCCTTTCTCCAGGAGAGATAACGGTAAGTCTAAGGACTTACAACTCTAAAATCCAGGGCTCGATTCCCCGCGGTGGACACATTAGATAGCCGAATGTGGCTTTGCTCTAAAAGGGACAAGCAAACACAGGATCCCTAATAACATAACACACGAATTACAGATAATAATCAAACAACATCGTAGTCAATATTGAAGATAAAATTTACAAATTATTGCTCCAGTTTGAAACACATACATACACATTACACAGACAGGCTTAAGTTGTAGATATTGTAAGTAAACATTAATATATCTGTGGAAGTATACTTACCCACTAAGCACGCCAAGGACTAAGTTGAGCATGAAGAACGAGCCGAGTATGATGAGAGGAACGAAGTAGATCCAGTTAAAGGTATTTCCTAATGCGTCATTGGTCTGAAAGCAGTGAAGCAGAGAGATAACAGGACTAGTGGAAAACAAACACAAGTCAAACAAATCTAGCTTGAAAACCACCACAAAAGTAGCGAAAGGAAAACAAAATAAGAATGGCACCAATCTCGCCTTTACTGTTGTGTTAATTAATCATGTCTATGTTTTACATTTTATGACGCGTCTCATTCGATTCACACTCCTCACAGCTTCGGGGGGTGAAACCCCTAAACATTGGAGGATTTTCCTCCAGATCCCCCCGAATCCCTTACCAGTCAGGATAAACTTTTTACAGAACCTATGCCAGGTTTTGGACGATATGTTTAAAGGATTTACACCTGGTTGTGGTTTTTATGTGGGCGATGTGTTTAAAGGATCTATACCTGGTTGTGGTTTGTATGTGGGCGATGTGTTTAAAGGATCTATACCTGGTTGTGGTTTGTATGATGGCGATGTGTTTAAAGGATCTATACCTGGTTGTGGTTTGTATGATGGCGATATGTTTAAAGGATCTATACCTGGTTGTGGTTTGTATGATGGCAATATGTTTAAAGGATCTACACCTGGTTGTGGTTTGTATGATGGCGATATGTATAAAGGATCTACACCTGGTTGTGGTTTGTATGATGGCGA
>NW_013748359.1:0-1397 GCF_000517525.1 Limulus polyphemus
AACAGGACGCCCACCTTATGAAGTGTTGCCTGAGAATGTGTCAGAGTTTGTGAAAGTGTTATTGGAAAGGATGGATGATATTCACCATCAAGTGCGTTCAAACTTGAAAACGTCTGCTGATTCGATGAAGTTAACTTATGATAAGATATCTACTGAAGTCAGCTTTGAACCAGGAGACAAGGTGTAGTTGTATAATCCCAGGAAGACCAAAAGGAAGTCTCCTAAGTTGTCTTCTCCATGGGAAGGCCCATATGACATAGTGGATCGTCTTTCATATGTGACTTTCCGAATCAAATGTGGTCGGCGAGGAAAGCCAAAAGTGGTGCATGCCAACAGGCTTTGGCGTTATCCCGGTTCAGGACATTTCAGTTTGGATGAAGTGGACAACAGAACAAATGACGCTGCTTAAGACGTGCCACCTGAAGAAGCCACCGTCGAAGAAGAAGAAACTCTACTCAGTTTTGAGAAGGGAAACGATGAAGCTCTTGATGAAGTTACTAACACTGATGTGACTGTTACCAATGATAGGACATTTACCGATGAAACAGATGAACCCCATATGAAGCAGAAGCCAACGAGACGGAGACCAGTACGGAAGAAGATACGTCCCATAAAATTAAGAGACTTTGTTGAATTGTAATTTTGTGTTTGTAATTCTGAACATTTAATTAAGTTATTGTTAATTATTATTGGTTTATTGTATGTGGTTATTGTTCGGGACGAACAATATTAAGGAGGGGGCAGTGTTGCGTCAGCGAGGTTACGTGACTAGTGTCACACCACCTGCTTTCTAGAACTATTCCGTTTCTTCGGGAGTGCTCTAGCATTTACTAGATATATGTTTGTCTGGTATATATATAAGACGCTCACAACGTGACGGGATAATGTGTGTAAGTAGTGAGTAATTGAACTGCAGTCAGAAAGTATTGTTGAAGTTAACGTTTGTTGTTAAAACGTTTGTTTTAGAGCGACTGTTGAAAATAAGTGTATCGGTAAAGTTATATTCAGAAAGAATAAACCAGTTTTATTAAGTAAGGACTTGTGTCGCTAAAGTTTCGTTGGAACGAAGTTACGGAAACTCAGTTAACAAACGGAGACATAACACAGTTTTAACTTTTAAAATCCACCCTCTGAAATACAGTGAGACCAAATTGACGTACAGAAGTAAATTACACTATTTCATCATTCATTTGTAGATCAAATACAAGTCCTAGAGTACAACCTACAAGTAAGTTTCTGTTCAACAAAAAGAAAATACGAGATTGATGTAACATATTGTTGCGTCAGCGAGTCACATGACACTGTGACGCAACGTTTCTAGAACTATCATGTACTTTGTCGAATGTTCAAGTTTTTACTAGAAATAGGTTACGCTGGTATATATATATATAAGATGG
>NW_013748360.1:0-554 GCF_000517525.1 Limulus polyphemus
AGGCTTGCTGGTGTTTAAATACATCAAATAAGTCAGGCTTGCTGGTGTATAAATACATTAAATACGTCAGGCTTGCTGGTGTATAAATACATTAAGTAAGTCAGGCTTGCTGGTGTATAAATATATTTACATACGTCAGGCTTGCTAGAGTATAGATATATTTACATACGTCAGGCTTGCTAGAGTATAGATATATTTACATACGTCAGGCTTGCTAGAGTATAGATATATTTACATACGTCAGGCTTGCTAGTGTATAAATACATTAAATACGTAGGCTTGCTGGTGTATAAATATATTTACATACGTCAGGCTTGCTAGGTGTATAAATATATTTACATACGTCAGGCTTGCTGGTGTATAAATACATTAAATAAGTCAGGCTTGCTGGTGTATAAATACATTAAATACGTCAGGCTTGCTAGTGTATAAATACATTAAATAAGTCAGGCATGCTAGTGTATAAATACATTAAATACGTGAGGCTTGCTAGTGTATAAATACATTAAATACGTCAGGCTTGCTAGTGTATAAATACATTAAATACGTCAGGC
>NW_013748361.1:0-1397 GCF_000517525.1 Limulus polyphemus
TCATTTAACAAAGTTTAGAATTTTATTGGGTAGTCAACATGGGTTCACTAAGGGATAATTTTACCTTGCATATTTTTTGACATTCTTTGTAAAGGTTACTGCTTATGTAGATGAGGGTAAGGTTGTAGATTTGGTGTATCTGGATTTTCATAAAGCATTTGACAGTATTAATACATTGTTAAGGTTATTTCCATCTAAATTATATTTATATTTCAAATTATGATAACCCGCGTGCATTATCTTGCATTTACTATACTTAAAATCCATCTGCCATTTATTTGCCCAACTTGCTAAATCCTTTTGTGAAGAAGCAGCATCCTCTTCCCAGTTAGCAACACTCAAGACCTTAATATCATCAGCAAATTTAAGTGTTATTGATCCTTCCTTAATCTGTGTCATTTGATGTAAATCAAAAAGAGCAAAGGTCCTAAGACTGAGGTACCCTACTTGTAACATTAATCCAGTTTGACTGAACTACATTTACAATAACCCTCTGATATTTTCCATCCAGCCATTCTTCTATCCAATTAGCTAACTTATTTTCCACACCTACAGAGATAATTTTGTTTCAAGCTTTTTATGTGGCACCTTGGCAAATGCTTTCTGAGTCCAGGTACGCCAAATCTACACATTTATCCTCATCTACATAAGCACTAACCTTTCCCTATGTTTGTATTTTATCCTGTTTAAGTCCTAGGTTTGTAAATATATTCTGAAACATCAAAATATAACGAGAAGGATCAGCTCGAAGTTATAAGGAATAAGTTTGTTCATATACAGCCAGATGTAAAGTATAGAGCTGGCTGTTAATGTTATTGTTAACTATAATATTGTTACGTTCCGTTCGTTAGTTAATTTTCCGTAAAAATTCTTTCCGAAGAAACTTTCTTAAATAAAACTGGTTTATTCTTTCTGAATAAACCTGTGCAATACACTTAATTTTCACAGTCACGCTATAATTCACAACGAACGCCTCACGTGCTCGACTCAACAATATGTCTCTCTCTGTCCGCAGTTCAATTACATTGTTGCCGTCAGTTCTTACCGGTCTTATATATACAAGAATACCGCATTACTAGTAGCCTCTCGAGACTTCAGGAAGAGACAGGATCCTTCTAGAAGTTCATGACGTGTTACTAGCGTCACGTGACCCTCGCTGTCGTAACACTGCCCCTTCCTGGTGTTGTTCGTCCCGAACAATAGTCACTTACATTAAACCAATAAAAAATAACAACAACTTTATTAAATGTACAGAATTTACAGACACAAAATCAAAATTCAACAAAGTCTTCTAATTTTACGGGATGTATCATCTTCCGTACTGGTCTTCGTCTCGTTGGCTTCTGCTTCATCAGGAAACGTCCTATCATTGGTAACAGTCATATCAGTGGTTGTAA
>NW_013748362.1:0-1396 GCF_000517525.1 Limulus polyphemus
GCCTGGGAATATGGCAGAAAAACTGGCAGCTTGGAAATATGACAGAAAAACTGACAGTCTAGGAATATGGCAGAAAAACTGGCAGTCTGGGAATATGGCAGAAAAACTGGCAGTCTGGGAATATGGCAGAAAAGCTGTCAGCCTGGGCATATGGCAGGTCAAGGAATATCTAGCCACTGTTTCTTTTTTTTTAGTCTTTCCCAATGGTCGTCAATTAACGTTCTTGGTTGGTCCAACAAGAAGAAAGCACGTGAACGAACAACGTCCATTAAACTCGTGAAATTGGAATAACAACTGAGAACAGACGATAAACTGCAACCTGTTTTGATTACGTCATCATATGCTGGGCCATTCTCATATTTTGAATATAATAGTCAAGTGTTAGCCAAGTACCAAGGCATTGATACATGGATAACATCGACACACACATGTAATACAATATCAAAGTCACCTTTAGACCAGCAGTTATCTCTCAGTTATCATATTCCACATACAATTAAGCGTTATTTTCTATTTTCAATTACTTTCATCCTCTAAATATACACAAATCCAGAAAGAAATGTTCATTTTATTTTCAATGACTGTATTAACAGGTTAGAAACTTTCAAGAGTTTCTTCGATGCCCAGTTGGGGATTTCGCAAACTTTTGATGAGACAATCTCCTAAATATAATACAGCTGTTATTGTTGAAAAATATGTAGTGTTAGTTGATCACAGACGAGAGATTTTAAGCAGGTTTATATAAAAGTTGATGATACATGCTTTCATTGATCTTAAAGGGTACGTGTCGCCAACAGACCATTGTGTAACTTGGCACTTAACAATAAAAAAACAAGCATTCTAAATAGAATACAATCAGAAAAATAATATCAAATGAAAGTAAGATAACACACATTTTTTTTAAATTTTATATTGAAAGTTTGGCTAGGCGTAACCTAGCGGTTAGAATACTGGACTGGTAGGTTCAAGGCTTGTGTCACGATGCCGCTGTAAAAGTCCACACAGGTGGGTTTTAATTACGTTAAAAAATCCTTTGACAAGAGTAGGTTCAAGGCTTGTGTCACGATACCGCTGTAAAAGTCCACACAGGTACGTTTAATTACGTTAAAACATCCTTTGACAAGACAAAGTATTTTCCTCAATCTCTGTTATTACAATACAAGCTGTGAAACGCAGTTTAGAAATCGCCCGTGACGTCTAAACTGATACACAGTTTAACCTCACTTTTACTTTCACTAACTTACTTGCGCTAACTTGGTTACCTACATATTGTTACGTCTCCGTTCGTTAATTAACTTTATGTAACTTCGTTCCGACGAAACTTTAGCGACACAAGTCCTTACTTAATAAAATTGGTTTATTCTTTCTGAATATAACTTCACGATGCACTTGATTT
>NW_013748363.1:0-1398 GCF_000517525.1 Limulus polyphemus
GAAGTTTTAGCTTGTTTTCTGTGTTAACCATTCTGTTCAGTCTAGCTTGTTTTCTGTGCTAACCATTCTGTTCAGTCTAGATTCTTTTATAATTGTATTAACTATTCCATTCAACAGTCTAGATTCTTTTATAATTGTATTAACTATTCCATTCAACAGTCTAGATTGTTTTTTAACTGTGCTAACCATTCTGCTTAACATTTTAGAGGTTTTCTTCATTCTGTAAGCTCTTGTGTATACAACAGTATAATGTTTCTTAATTTTGTTAACTAGTCTTTAACATGCTAGTGAATATTTTACATGTTAACCAATCTTTAACATGCTAATGAACATTTTATAATATGTTAACCAATCTTTAACATGCTAATAAATATTTTGTAATATGTTAACCAATCTTTAACATGCTAATGAATATTTTATAATTTGTTAACCAATCTTTAACATGCTAATGAATATTTTATAATTTGTTAACCAATCTTTAATATGCCAATAAATATTTTATATGTTAACTAGTCTTTAACATGCTAATGAATATTTTATTATATGTTAACCAATCTTTAATATGCCAATAAATATCTTATTTGTTAACCAATCTTTAATATGCCAATAAATATTTTATGTTAACCAATCTTTAACATGCTAATGAATATTTTATAATATGTTAACCAATCTTTAACATGCTAGTGAATATTTTATATGTTAACCAATCTTTAACATGCCAATAAATATTTTATAATATGTTAACCAATCTTTAACATGCTAGTGAATATTTTATATGTTAACCAATCTTTAACATGCCAATAAATATTTTATAATTTGTTAACCAATCTTTAATATGCCAATAAATATTTTATATGTTAACCAATCTTTAACATGCTAATGAATATTTTGTAATATGTTAACCAATCTTTAACATGCTAATGAATATTTTATAATTTGTTAACTAATCTTTAACATGCTAATGAATATTTTATAATTTCTTAACTCATCTTTAATATGCCAATAAATATTTTATATGTTAACCAATCTTTAGCACGCTAATCAATATTTTATAATATATTAACCAATCTTTAACATGTTAATGAATATTTTATAATATGCTAACCAGTCTTTAACATGCTAATGAATATTTTGTAATATGTTTACCAATATTTAACATGCTAATGAATATTTTGTAATATACTAACCAATCTTTAACATGCTAATGAATATTTTATAATCTGTTAACCAGTCTTTTTTGTAGTCTTGATTTTTCTATAATGTATTATTCTACCAATATGTAGTTAGTTTGATTACTCTTTAATTTTGTTAATCATTTAACCATGTAGTTATGAATTTTTAGTGTCGTTACATAGAACCAGTTTTTCCTGCTTTATTGTTTTATCATTATTATTATTG
>NW_013748364.1:0-1569 GCF_000517525.1 Limulus polyphemus
TGACTTCTATATAGTCCAGTGCAGTGGGTAGCGTTTACTTCATGATTTCTACATAGTCCAGTGTAGTGAGTAGCGTTGATTAACTGACTTCTGTGTTGTCCAGTCTAATAGTAGTGTTGAATAACTGACTTCCTTATAGTCCAGTTTAGTTGGTGTCGTTGACTAACTGACTTATATATAGTACAATGTAGTGGGTAGTGTTGACTAACTGACTTCTATATAGTCTAGTGTAGTGGGTAGCATTGACTAACTGACTTCTATGTAGTCCAGTGTAGTGTGTAGCGTTGAAAACTAACTTCTATATAGTCCAGTGTAGTGGGTAGCGTTGACGAACTGACTTCTATATAGTCCAGTGTATTGTTAGCGTTGACTAACTGACTTCTATATAGTACAGTGTAGTGGGTAGCGTTGAGTAACTGACTTCTATATAGTCCAGTCTGGTAGTAGAGTTGAGTGACTGGCTTATATATAGTCCAGTGTTGTGAGTAGCGTTGACAAACTGACTTGTATATAATCCAGAGTAGTAGCAGCATTAACAGACTTACTTCTATATAGTTCAATGTAGTGGTTAGCGCTGATTTACTTCCATATAAATAGTCCAAAGTAGTGGGTAGCGTTGAGTAATTGACTTCTATATAGTCCATTCTATTAGTAGCGTTGAGTAACTGACTTATACATAGTCCAGTGTTGTGGGTAGCGTTAACTAACTGGTTTCTATAAAGTCCAGTGTAGTGGATAGTGTTAACTAACTGACTTTTTTATAGTCCAGTGTTGTGGGTAGCGTTAGCTAACTGACTTTTTTATAGTCCAGTGTTGTGGGTAGCGTTAACTAACTGACTTCTATATAGTCCAGTGTTGTGGGTAGCGTTAACTAACTGGTTTCTATATAGTCCAGTGTAGTGGATAGCGTTAACTAACTGACTTTTTTATAGTCCAGTGTTGTGGGTAGCGTTAACTAACTGGTTTCTATATAGTCCAGTGTAGTGGATAGCGTTAACTACCTGACTTTTTTATAGTTCAGTGTTGTGGGTAGCGTTAACTAACTGGTTTCTATATAGTCCAGTGTTGTGGGTAGCGTTAACTAACTGACTTCTATTTAGTCCAGTTGTTCAAAATTATTTATTTTGTTCCTCTTTCTCACTAGATTGTTGAATTAACTAAAACTGTTTGTCGTATGCTTTATACCATGTTAAGACATATTTTTATTTTAATACGGGGTGAAAAGGATGAGCTTGAGATTAGTGTAAGATGCAGTCCTTTCCTGGCTTAATTGGTGACACATCAACTCAGTGACCCCCATCTACCTTAAGACGAGGTTACAAAAGGATGGGCTTGAGATTAGTGTAAGATGCAGTCCTTTCCTGGCTTAACTGGTGACCCATCAACTCAGTGACCCAATCTACCTTAAGACGAGGTTACAAAAGGATGGACTTGAGATTAGTGTAAGATGCAGTCCTTTCCTGGCTTAATTGGTGACCCATCAACTCAGTGACCCCCATCTACCTTAAGACGAGGTTACAAAAGGATGGGCTTGAGATTAGTGTAAGATGCAGTCCTTTCCTGGCTTAA
>NW_013748365.1:0-1431 GCF_000517525.1 Limulus polyphemus
CCTATTTCGTCCACAACAATGACAAAAACAACAATTGTTTTCAACTTAAAAGCACGAACTCGTATTGTTTATAAATGAGGAAGAGTTAATCAAATACTGACAGAAACGTTGTAAGAAAAAGGAGAAATATCACATATAATATAACAACACAATCTGCAGTGTTATGTGTTATATCAACCGTATCAATTTGGTTTGTTTTGTTTTAAATTTCACGCAAAGCTACACCAAGGCTATCTGCACTATCCATCCCTAATTTAGCAGAGTAAGACTAGAGGGAAGGCAGCTAGTCACCACCACCCACTGCCAACTCTTGGACTACTCTTTTACCAACCAATAGTGGGATTGACCGTCACATTATAATGCCCCCGCGGCTGAAACGATTCGAACCCGTGACCCTCAGATTGCGAGTCCAGCGGTCTAACCACCTGGCCATACTGGGCCTCATAGGTATTGAAACCCGGTTTTTATCGTTTTAATCCTTCAAACGTAATGTTGAGCTACTGGGTTGTTGTTTTCTCATGCTCTTCCTTCTATGAAACTCATTTACATATCATATTACATTAATTTATTCAATATTAAGTGAGGTCAATTAGGTTTTATGCAAAACTGCGATGTCAGGTCTGAAAGAGTTAAAATGACCATTGAGTAATTACAATGTCAGGTCTGAAAGGTTAAATGACCATCGAGTAATTACAATGTCGAGTCTGGAAGGTTAAATGACCATCGAGTAATTACAATGTCGAGTCTGAAAGGTTAAATGACCATCGAGTAATTACAATGTCGAGTCTGAAAGGTTAAATGACCATCGAGTAATTACAATGTCGAGTCTGAAAGGTTAAATGACCATCGAGTAATTACAATGTCGAGTCTGAAAGGTTAAATGACCATCGAGTAATTACAATGTCAGGTCTGAAAGAGTTAAAATGACCATCGAGTAATTACAATGTCAGGTCTGAAGGAGTTAAAATGACCATCGAGTAATTACAATGTCAGGTCTGAAAGAGTTAAAATGACCATCGAGTAATTACAATGTCGAGTCTGAAAGGTTAAATGACCATCGATTTGTCAAATCTTTAGTTAAGACTAGTTTCTTGTGTTTTGTTTTTTTCCTCTTTTATCTATCTATCAATATCCAAGTAACATTTTCGGAACCATCCATTTGTGATAGAACAGTTTCTACACTTATTCCTTTAAAATGTGTTGAGTACTAATGATCGACTGTCTACTTATACACTACACTTTCTTTACGGTAATTTGTTGAGTACTAATGATCGACTGTCTACTTATACACTACACTTTGTTTAAGGTAATTTGTTGAGTTCTAATGATCGACTGTCTACTTATACACTACACTTTGTTTAAGGTAATTTGTTGAGTTTTAATGATCGACTGTATACACTACACTTTGTTTAAGGTAATTTGTTGAGTACT
>NW_013748366.1:0-2218 GCF_000517525.1 Limulus polyphemus
TCCGCAGTTCAATTACACTTTACATTGTTACCGTCAGTTCTTACCGGTTTATATATACAATACTACCACATATCTAGTAAGTTCTCGAGATTTCAGGAAGGGACAGTATCCTTCTAGAAGTTCATGACGTGTTACTAGCGTCAAGTGACTTTCGCTGTCGTAACATTTCTTTAATTTCTATATATTAAGCGTTCCTGTTTATTGTTTTAGTTTTTAGTTTTTCTTTGATTGTTTACTTAGCTTATTTTCATGTTAAATATTTTTTTTCTGGCTTTGATCTCTAGAAACATTAGGCCTTTGTTTAGAAATACTTCTTGCGTTGGTGTTAAGGTTGTTTTTGATAAATTTACTACATTTGTGTCTTAGTTTTTTGTGCTGTCATATTACTTCTTTTGATTAACTCAGCTAGTTTTTTTTGTATGTCTAATTTCAATTTTATCTCTTTGCTTTATCCAGTTTCGTTTGATGACTCCTAGGATCAATGTGTGAGTCGTCTGACCTGATGTTTAAAATTAGGTTAGGTAGTCTTGAATCTTCTTTTTTTCAAATTATTAATGTCTCTGTATTTTTGTCTAATTGTTGCATTTTGAATCTTTTTATTTGTTAGTTGATGGTTTAATTTGATAAACTTTGGAATAACCTCTTACTGTTTGCATCTTTTCACAAATCTGAGGCTACGGATGATTTTCTGCAACCTAATATAGTTTTGTTTTGCGTTTTGGTGAATAGATCTTTCGTTTTCATGTATTTTATGATTAGACTTGTGTTTAAAGACATTTCTGACAGGCGAATATCCTTAGTTAATATTGTAACGTGACAGAATTTTCTGTTGAGGTTCTACCTGTAGGGCTCTTGTAGTTAGTTCTTTTATATGTTATTTTCAATTTCTTTGATGCTGAGTTTCTACTTATACTTTATAGGCACGTGCCTTTAATTTGCATTGCAGCTGTTTTTCTACCTGCTTTTCATGCCATTTCAACTCTGGGTCTAAACTGCCGCATCCACACTGGGCCCGGCATGGCCAGGTGGTTAGGGCGCTCAACTCGCAATCTGAGGGTCGCTGGTTCTAATCCCCGTCACACCAAACATGCTCCCCTTTAAGCTGTGAGGGCATTATAATGTGAGGGTCAATCCCATTATTCGTTGGTAAAAGAGTAGCCCAAGAGTTGGCGGTGGGTGGTGATGACTAGCTGCCTTCCCTCTAGTCTTACACTGCTAAATTATGGACGGCTAGCGCAGATAGCCCTCGTGTAGCTTTGCGCGAAAATTACAAAAACAAACATCCACACTAACACAGAAGGCATTTCTCACAAGTACCGCACATACATTTTCCTGTATTAACGTTGTTTTATCAATACAAGGTTAGTACACTTTCTTACTGAATGTCGATAGTATGGCCATATCTCTTTAGTATCCAACCGTGGATCTGGTTTTCACAAAGGGTGCAGAATCGTCTATTTTTTGTCCAATCAGATTTTGGTAAAAATTTTAGCCAATAAAAAAACGATCCAGAATGACTTGAAAAATTAGGCTCTGCAAAATCCTGTGGAAGCACTGTTAAAAAATAAAATATTGATGCGTCAGCGAGGTCACATGACTAGTTTCACGCCACGTTTCTAGAACTATCCTGTACCTTGGTGAATGCCCTAGCATTTACTGGATATAGGGTAGACTGGTATAAAAAAGATGGTCACAACGTGACGGGACAATGTGTGTGTAGACAGTGAGTAATTGATCTGCAGTCAGAGAGTATTATTGAGCACGTTCGTTGTTATAGCGTTTGTTTAGCGCGATTGTTGAAATTAAGTGTATCGTAAAGTTGTATTCGGAAAGAATAAATCAGTTTTATTAAGTAAGGACTTGTGCCGCTAAAGTTTCGTCGGAACGAAGTTACGGAAAGTTAATTAACAAACGGAGACGTAACAATATTTATTTTTTGTGTGTGATGTGGTATGTTGAATGCAGCATTGGTTCGTTATTAGATGTTTGTGAATTCCAAATACAAAGTCTTTAGTTTCTTATGAATTAGATACTCAGATTACTGATACTGACAAACTAGAATGTTAAATAAGAACCTCCTATCTTTTCTTTTTCTGAAATATTAATATTTTTAGTGAATCAACCAAAGTGGCTCCGTCCACCCTTTCAGTTTTAGAAAATACCTGCTTATGTACACCTACTTCGCCCAATGACGTGTGTATAACGAAGCTCAAAATAT
>NW_013748367.1:0-1396 GCF_000517525.1 Limulus polyphemus
CTACCATTCTATCAGTTGTAATGTTTTGTGATGATCCACTCCAAACTCCACATTAATATCTACCACGCTATCAGTTGTAATGTTTTGTGATGATCCACTCCAAACTCCACATTGATACCTACCACGCTATCACTTGTAATGTTTTGTGGATGATCCACTCCGAACTCCACATTGATATCTGCCACGCTATCAGTTGTAATATATTGAGAACGAGTCACTCCAAACACCAGGTTAATGTGTGCTTGACGACAGTCAATGATTTTTCACAATGAATGTGGTTTGTCTTATAACATATTAACACATCTTTCTAATATACTACACATTACTATGTTTGGCTTTATTCAGTCCCAAAGTGTTTTAATATTTATATTAATCATCAGAGGAAGGGAAATTATACAAAGATGATAGTGTTGGTACGTGACTAGACTGGAATCATTATAATAAAGTACATTTTCTTGTCTCTAGATGGCAGTGCAAGAACATTGTATTATTTTGACCCTACTACTTGGCATCATAATAAAAATTCTTCTGAATTAAATTTCAGTTCCAATTTTATTTATTGATTATCTATTTATTGATTATTTACTATTTATCTATTGATGTGTGATTAGAGAAATTCCTTGTTTCTAGTTGTTTCACTTTACCATTGTCTTCAAACGATGTTACTTGTTCATTTCAGTCTTACCTTTTAATCACGAGGATTCACCGGTCTTCTAAAATTTTTTTTTTTCTTAGCTTAGCTTAGCGATTGATTAATGTATTCTTTCCGAGGGAAACAAAAGTTAAGTTTACGATCAAAATTATACGTTTTATTCCCACTGTCCGTCATTTCAGATGCACAAGAGATATGGGAAATTATCAAAACCGAAATCCAATAAATAATGTTTCTCATTTAATTGTATGAACTTAACAGAATAAATAAATAAAATATCTTGTCGCAGTGCATCATGTTATATAACTACAGAGGGTTTAATAAACGTTCCAGTATATTATAAACAGAGGGTTTAATACACGTTCCAGTATATTATAAACAGAGGGTTTAATAAACGTTCCAGTATATTATAAACAGAGAGTTTAATACACGTTGCAGTATATTATAAACAGAGGGTTTAATAAACGTTCCAGTATATTATAAACAGAGGGTTTAATACACGTTCCAATATATTATAAACAGAGAGTTTAATAAACGTTCCAGTATATTATAAACAGAGAGTTTAATAAACGTTCCAGTATATTATAACCAGAGAGTTTAATAAACGTTCCAGTATATCATAAACAGAGAGTTTAATAAACGTTCCAGTATATTATAAACAGAGAGTTTAATAGACGTTCCAATATATTATAAACAGAGAGTTTAATAAACGTTGCAGTATATTATAAACAGAGGGTTTAATAA
>NW_013748368.1:0-2863 GCF_000517525.1 Limulus polyphemus
TTCAGACAAAACAAGACCACTTTATAGTATTTGATAACATTCCCCTGTCCACCGACATCAGACAAAAAAAAGACTACTTTATAGTATTTGATAACATTCCCCTGTCCACCGACATCAGACAAAAACAAGACTATTTTATAGTATTTGATAACATTCCCCTGTCCACCGACATCAGACAAAACAAGACTATTTTATAGTATTTGATAACATTCCCCTGTCCACCGATATCAGACAAAACAAGACTATTTTACAGTATTTGATAACATTCCCCTGTCCACCGATATCAGACAAAAAACAAGACTATTTTAAGATACATAATCCTTTTTCCTACTTACAAACTTACGGGTTAATGAAAAACGCAAGAAAGAACAATGTTTTATAATATGCGTAGTATAACTAGTTTGTTAGTTTTAGAGCAAAGCCACATTAGGCTATCTGCTGTGTCTACCACGAGGAATCGAATCCCACGAGATCTGGGAAATTTTCAATTAGCAGGTTTTAAATGGTGGATTTCTGTTTTGATATTTTATGATTTATTTCTTTTCCACCGAGTGTACACACACACACACACACACATATATATATATATGAATAAGCAGAGGTAAATGTTTACATAACTTGTCTTTTTGTTTTCGCCGTCAAATGAATATTTCATTAACTGTGTTTTTATTCTTGCCATACATCTATTATTGTTACCTTCATATTGTTGATAACGTGATTGAACGTCAGATGATACGTAGGAAAACATTGCTATTACATTGTATTGCATTAACTATATAACGTTTAAAAACCGTAAGCCGGTGAATTGTTGGAAACCAATAGGCCTAAAAATCAGTTATTTAATTTATGTAGTGCATATTGGTGAAGACCTTATAACACCAATAACCTCTTAACAATTTCGGTTTGTATTTTAGTGAACGCTCCCGAAGAAGCTGTAAAGCAGAACGTGGAGTGTCTAATTAAATAAAAAAGTCCCTTTTTGTGTTATAAGGTCGTTTATTTCTAGTATGAATAGGCCTCAAAATTGTTAGCCTATGTTCAGTAGAGTGTCTACCTCTTGAATTAAATAATTTTCACTTGATAGGGGTTTACTTGCACTTCTTGGCTCTTCCACTTAACATCCTGAGGTTGAATACACTCTCTCAGTCACTTTTAAAAAGATCCGGTATGGCCAGGTGGTTAGGGCTCTCGACTCGCAATCTGCGGGTTCGAATCCCCGTCCCACCAAACATGTTCGTCCTTTCAGCCGTGGGGGCGTTATAATGTGACGGTCAATCCCACTATTTGTTGGTAAAAGAGTATTCCAAGAGTTTGTGGTGGATGGTGCCTTCCCTCTAGTCTTTCACTGTTAAATTAGGGACGTGTAGCGCAGATAGCCCTCGTGTAGCTTTGCGCGAAATTCATACAAAACAAACCACTTTTAATAACATTTTAATCTTCTGAAAACTCTTCTTCAACCTTATGTTTAGTTCTTTTGAGGATTACTTTTAGCGATATTTTCTGGTGTGACTGATCGAACAAATAGACCTGTATCGGCGACACCCCACACTTTTAGGTCTTTTGGGGATCGGTACAAAAAACAGCCCTTCTGGTATTGTTGCTCCTGTATAAACTGAGCTGCAAATCGCTATCAGATATTTCATTTCTAAAATGTTAATTTATTTTCAAACTTATAATGAAATCTGGTCTTTACCACAAACATTTTTAGCCGCGGCATAACGGCTCATAGAATGGCTCCGAGTTTTTCAAGTAAAAACTTTTATCTCATTTTTGGACAGTCTCGAGGATATGCAGATTAACTGTACCACACTTACCGTCCCCCAGTGGGACAGCGGAAAGTTTACGGACTTACAATGCTAAAATCTGAAAATGGACTCCTTGTGGTTTATGTCACGGAATTCGTGCCATATTATTTATGTTTTAATGCTGAGAGGGTGACGGAATTTAAACAAACCATGCTCACTAATAAAATATGCTGCAACCGTATTCCTATTAAACTGTAGAGTGGAAATGTTCCGTGCAAAGCTCTTTTATAAATCTCTTAGTTTCACCAAAGTGTCTTATTACAAACACTAAAAGAGATACCCTGAAATACACCTTACTCCATACAGATTATGGTAGGTGAAATAGACATCAGAACCTTGAAGAATGTATACTGTAGTGAGGAAGCGGCAGTTCGAGACCTAAACAGATAGCTTGTGGTTAAGAGAGCTGCACGTGAAAAGGGGTTGCTTCCACCAACATCTCAAGATAAGTATGCAGAGTGGTTGACGAGAGGTTATTACTTGTGCAGAGGAGATCAAGGTTAATGGAAATATAATCTGTAATAATACGTATGTCGATAACACAGCGCTAGTGGATGAATCTCAGAAGAAGACACAGTGATTACCTGGCAGGGTTGTTGGTAAAACGAAATACTATGGACTCGGAATAACTGTCAGCAAAACTGAAACAATGTTACTAGAGATAAATAACCTTAAACAACTTGTCTGCTGAATAATTTACTAGATTATATGTCAACAAAACTGAAACAATGTTACTACAAATAAATAACCTTAAACAACTTGTCTGCTGAATAATTTACTAGATTATATGTCAACAAAACTGAAACAATGTTACTACAAATAAATAACATTCAACAACTTGTCTGCTGAATAATTTACTATATTATATGTCAACAAAACTGAAACAATGTTACTACAAATAAATAACATTCAACAACTTGTCTACTGAATAATTTACTAGATTATATATCAATAAAACTGAAACAATGTTACTACAAATAGATAACCTTAAACAACTTGTCTGCTGAATAATTTACTAGATTATATGTCAACAAAGCTGAAACAATGTTACTACAAAT
>NW_013748369.1:0-3538 GCF_000517525.1 Limulus polyphemus
TTTTTTGTTTCTGTTGTATAAATATTTGTAGGTTAATGATACAATTTGTTTTTCTTTTCTGTGATATAAATATTTGTAGGTTATTGATACAATTTATCTCTGTTTTTTGTAATATACATGTTTGTAGGTTATTGATACAATTTGCCTTTCTTTTCTGTGATATAAATATTTGTGGGTTATTGATACATTTTGTCTTTCTTATCTGTAAAATTCATATTTATAGGTTATGGTTGAAATTTGTTATTTTTTTATGTAATATACATATTTATAGATTATTGATACAATTTGTCTTTCTTTTCTGTAATATACATACTTCTAGGTTATTGATGTAATTTGATTTTCTCCTCTGTAAAATTCATATTTGTAGGTTATTGATGAAATTTGTTATTCTTTTCTGTAATATACATACTTGTGGAATATTGATACAATTAGTTTTTTCTGTAAAATACATATTTTTAGCTTATTGATACAATTAGATTTTTTCTGTACTATCCATATTTGTAGCTTATTGATACAATTTGTCTTTCTTTTCTGTAATATAAATATTTGTAGATTAATTATAAAATTTGTCTTTGTTTTCTGTAATATACCTCTTTCTAGGTTATTGATACAATTTGTTTTTCTTTTCTGTGATATAGTTATTTGTGGGTTATTGATCCATTTTGTCTTTTTTATCTGTAATATAAATATTTGTAGGTTATTGATACAACTTGTTTTTCTTTTCTGTAATATAAATATTTGTATGTTATTGATACAATTTGTTTTTCGTTTCTGTAATATACATATTTGAAGGTTATTGATACAATTTCTCTTTCTTTTCAGTAGTATACTTATTGGTGGGTTTTTGGTACAATTTGTCTTTCTTTTTTGTAGTATATATATTTGGTGGTTATTGATATAATTTTTCTTTCTTTTTGTAATATACATAGTTTTTGGTTATTTAGACAATTACTTTTTCTGTAATATACATATTTGTTGCTTATTGATACAATTTGTCTTTCTTTTCTGTAATATAAATTTTGTAGCTTATTGATACAATTTATCTCTGTTTTCTGTAATATACATGCTTGGAGGTTATTGATAGAATTTGTCTTTCTTTTCTGTGATATAAATATTTGTGGGTTATTGATACATTTTGTCTTTTTTTCCTGTGATATACATATTTGGGAGTTATTGATACAATTTGTCGTTCTTTATTGTAATATACATATTTTTGGGCTATTCACACAATTAGTTTTTTCTGTAATATACATATTTGTGGGTTATTGGTAAAATTTGTTTTTCTTTTTTGTAATATGTATATATTTGTAGGTCATTGATATAATTTGTCTTTCTTTTTTGTAGTATACATATTTGTGGGTTATTGATACAATTATTTCTTTTTCTGTAATATACATATTTCTAGGGTGTTGATGAAATTTATTTTTCTTTTCTGTATTTTATATATTTGTATGTTATTCATGAAATTTGTTTTCCTTTTCTGTAATATACATATTTGTAGCTTATTGATACAATTTGTGTTTCTTTTTTGTAATAAACCTAACTGTAGATTATTGTTACAATTTGTATTTCTTTTACATATTATAACTATTTGTATGTTATTGATACAATTTGTTCTTCTTTTCTATAATATACATATTTGTATGTTATTGATACAATTTGCCTTTTTTTTCTAATATAAAACTTTTAAGCAATTGATACAATTTGTCTTTTTTTCTGTGATATACATATTTGGGGATATTGATACAATTTATCTTTCTTTTCTGTAATATAAATATTTGTAGGTTAATGATACAATTTTTTTTCTTTTCTGTGATAAAATATAGTTGTAGCTTATTAATACAATTTGTCATTTTTTTCTATAATATACATACTTGGTGGTTATTGATACAATTTATCATTCTTTTCCTTAATATAATCATTTGTAGGTTATTGATATAATTTGTCTTTCTTTTTTTGTAGTATACATATTTATGGGTTATTGATACACTTATTTTTTTCTGTAATATACATATTTCTAGGGTGCCAATGAAATTTGTTTTTCTTTTCTGTATTTTATATATTTCTAGGTTATTGATATAATTTGACTTTCTTTTTACTGTATAAATATTTCAAAGTTATTGATACACTTTTTTCTTCTTTTCTATAATATATATATTTGTAGGTTATTGATGAAATTTGTTTTTCTTTTCTGTAATATACATATTTGTAGGTTATTGATAAAGTTTGTCTTTCTTTTCTGTAATATATATAGGTTATTGATACAATTTGTCTTTTTTTCTGTAATATAAATATTTGTAGGCTATTGATACAATTTGTTATTTTTTTCTGTAATATAAATATTTGTAGGTTATTGATACAATTTGTTTTTCTTTTCTGTAATATACATATTTGCAGGTTATTGATACAACTTGTTTTTTTTTCTGTAATATACATATTTGCAGGTTATTGATACAATTTGTTTTTGTTCTTAAGTATAAATATTTGTAGATTATTGATATAATTTGACTTTCTTTTTTGTGTATAAATATTTGTAGTTTACTGATACACTTTCTCCATCTTGTCTATAATATATATATTTGTTGGTTATTGATGAATTTTTTTTCTTTTCTGTAATATACCTATTGGTGGATTATTGATACAATTTGTCCTTCTTTTATATAATATACGAATTTGTAGCTTATTGATACAATATGTCTTTTTCTCTGTAATTAAAAAATTGATACAATTTGTCCTTCTTTTATGTAATATACGAATTTGTAGCTTATTGATACAATATGTCTTTTTCTCTGTGATATAAATATTTGTAGGTTATTCATGCAATTTGTCTTTTTTTTCTGTGATATAAATTTTTGTGGGTTATTGATACAATTTGTCTTTTTTTTCTGTAATATATTTATTGGTAGGATATTGAAAGAATTGTCCTTCTTTTGTAATATACATGTTTGTAGGTTATTGATAAAATTTTTTCTCTTTTCTGTGATATAAATATTTGTAGCTTACTAATACAATTTGTCTTTTTTTTCTGTAATATACATACTTGTGGGTTATTGATAAAATTTGTCGTTCTTATCTGTTATATAAATATTTGTAGGTTATTGATACAATTTTTTTTCTATAATATACATAATTGTAAGTTTTTGAGAGACTTTCTTCTTCTTTTCTATAATATATATATTTGTAGGTTATTGAAGAAATTTGTTTTTCTTTTCTGTAATATACATATTTGTAGGTTATTGATACAATTTATCTTTCTTTTCTGTACTTTACATTGGTTATTGATACAATTTTTCTTTCTTTTCTGTAATACACCTATTTGTGGGATAATGATACAATTTGCCATTCTTTTTTGTAATATATATATTTGTAGGTTATTAATGATATTTATTTTTCTGTATCATATATATTTGTATGTTATTGATGAAATTTGTTTTTCTTTTCTGTAACTTCCATATTTGTAGCTTATTGAGACAATTAGTCATTCTTTTCTGTAATATATATATTTGTAAGTAATTGATATAATTTGTCTTTCTTTTTT
>NW_013748370.1:0-1398 GCF_000517525.1 Limulus polyphemus
ATATAGTGCTCTGTGAACACAAATTAAGTTAGACATAAATCAGTTAAATGACGAAAAATCAGGTGTCTATTTACTTGTGACCACTCAGTGTACATACATCACGTAAGAAGTCTGGTGAATCGTGCTGAAGTTAAAAAAAAATACACTGCACATTACATAATTTTTTAAATCTGAACTGCGTAACGTCTTTGATATTCGGGTGGAATTGACAGTTAAAGCCTCTGTTAAGTAAAATATCCATAGTCTGATCACGTCAATGTATATGTCAGCGTGTTTCATGGCAATGCTAACAACTCCTTGTTCGTGTTAGAAACCCTCGCATACAGTAAATATTAGACTATGAAAAAAACACAGTTATCATTTCTAGATTTTTAATAACATGGAAATGTGATGGATAGTTATCTAATCAAATGTGTAATAAACTGTTATATCAATTCTTCAGTTTTGTTTGTTGTTTAACAATCATATTATTGTCCAAAGCAAGCAACATGTGAAAAAATATTTAAAGATAAGTGGTCACACCAAAGTTTACTTTTAGAAACTGTTGCTAAAGTGTTGTAATATAAAATCTTACACCTATTCTACTTATATGAAAAGTCTGGGGGTTAGGGCATTCAATTTGTAGTCTGAAGGGCGTGGGTTCGAATCCTTTCATCAAACATACTCGCTCTTTCAGTCGTGGGGCTTTACAATATTACGATCAAACCCACTGTTATGTATTGGAATGTCAAATGGTCTGAAATTAAGTTAACTGATAATTTAAATTTAGTAGTTAAATTGTACTTTGTATTTAGTAGTTAAGTAAAAGCCGATATATATAAAGTTTATGATATTTGCCAACAAGATTGATATACACAGTTTTCTTTTTTTTTCAACACAAATACGTTTTAATATACACATAGGCCAGGTGGTTAGGGCGCTCTACTCGCAATCTGTGTGTCGCGGGTTCGAATCCCCGTCACACCAAACATGCTCGCTCTTTCAGCCATGGGAGCGTTATAATGTGACGGTCAATCCCACTATTCGTTGGTAACAGAGTTGGTGGTGGGTTCTGATGACTAGCTGCCTTCCTTCTAGTTTTATACTGCTAAATTAGGGATGACTAGCGCAGATAGCCCTCGTATAGCTTTGCCCGAAATCCATAACAAACAAACAAACAATAATATACACACAACAATACAATAACAGTTATTACAAACAATGATTTATAAACAAAATTTCACAAACTTACAAGCAATTTATAAGTCTTCTTTCTAGTTTGAACTTCCTTGATATCTTATCGAGGGTTCACTATGAGTGAGTTGATTCCGAGTTGATATAGGTACAATTCACTTAGTGGGGGGCTAGTTAGCCCTATAGTTCTCACTGATCACACGCCGATTACAGGTCGAGTTTCCA
>NW_013748371.1:0-727 GCF_000517525.1 Limulus polyphemus
AGAACAATCAGATTTGTAAACATTTTCGTCGCGAATTTAACATATTAAAAACAACAACATTTGTAAACATTTTCATCACGAATTGAACATACTAAGAAGAACAACATTTGAAACATTTTCATCACGAATTGAACATACTAAGAAGAACAACATTTGAAACATTTTCATCACGAATTGAACATACTAAGAAGAACAACATTTGAAACATTTTCATCACGAATTGAACATATTTAAAACAACAACATCTGTGAACATTTTCGTCACGAATTGCACATATTTAAAACAACATTTATAAACATTTTCTTCACGAATTGAACATACTAAGAACAACATTTGAAACATTTTCGTCACGAATTGAAGATATTTAAAACAACATCATTTGTAAACATTTTCGTCATGAACTGAACATATTTGAAACAACATTTGTAAACATTTTCGTCACGATTTGAACATATTAAAAACAACAACATTTGTAAACATTTTCTTCACGAATTGAACATATTAAAAACAACAACATTTGGAAACATTTTCATCACGAATTGAACATATTTAAAACAACAACATCTGTAAACATTTTCGTCACGAATTGAACATATTTAAAACCATATTTATAAACATTTTCTTCACGAATTGAACATACTAAGAACAACATTTGTAAACATTTTCGTCACGAATTGAACATAGTTAAAACAACATTTGTAAACATTTTCGTCACGAATTGAACATA
>NW_013748372.1:0-1393 GCF_000517525.1 Limulus polyphemus
AAAGAACATAAAAAATATTAATTTCAGTAGCAAAAATAATTAGTTCATTTAATAACATACTTTTTTCTTGCAAGCTAAGATTGAAAATGAATTGTTCAAGTTTTTTACACAATATTTTATTTAGTTTTTTAACGACTTAAAAAAGAAACATTAATTTCAGAGTATTCAAGGAACCATTCATGTGTTATTACAACTATAATTGTAAGCATGCTTCGCTAGCTCGTAAAAGGCGTTTTTACCATAACAAGTATTGTTGCATCAAATGGCCCATATAAATAGTTCCGGCCACTACTGTGCATATTGTATCCCACTCGGCATGAAGAGTTCTGAACTTAGCGAAACGCGTCGTCGGAAATAGATATAATACATATAGTATGGTTGGAATACCAATATTATACACTCTTTTAATTATTGAAAATCCTTAATAAACTAGATAACAAAATGGAGTGTTTAAGTAAGCCTAATGACAAGTTTAATTAGAATTTATAGCTTATTTTTAAACTGATAAAAATACTGTATACAAATTAAAATGGCCGAAAATTAATATATCAAAATACCTAAGACATCTCTATTCTAATAACTTTTTTATTGCACGAAAAATAATTGTTTAATGTTGTTGTCATCAAAAAAGTAAAAATAAGAAAAAAATAAAAACCGTATTGCAAATAACCTCGATATATTTAAAACTCTAGTTATCAAATGTTAAGATGCTCTATTACATCAAACATATATGTTGTATTATCCCTAATACTAATAGCATGCCTCCCCCCAGTGGCACAGCGAAATGTCCGCGAAATTACAACGCTAGAAAACGGGTTTCGATACCCGTGGTGGGCAGAGCATACTTAGCGTATTGTGTAGCTTTGTGCTTAACTTCAAACAAACAAATAAGAGCATATAATCCTAACTGGTTATTAAATTGCTGTTATTTTGTTCTTCCAAAACAACACATACAATAGACACAAAGCAGATACAGTTTTAAAAATGTCCTTACATAAAAATATTATTTCAGAAAAGGACAGTACATCTTCACTAGGTACTGACTTCAACAAACTTCTGGATATTTTTTTGTTTGTTTCAAGTAAGATATCTTAGCTCTGTCGGGATTTGGATTCGAAATTTCTTATAAAATTAGACTTTCTTACTCAACGTGTTGAAATGACATGTTCTTGAAAAAATCATAAGCAGCTAAATAGCTTTGAAATTAATAAAGCAAAGAGGCCCCGGCATGGCCACGTGGTTAGGGCGCTCCACTCGCAATCTGCGGGTCGCGGGTTCGAATCCCCGTCACACCAAACATGCTCGCCCTTTCAACCGTGGGGGCGTTATAATGTGACGGTCAATCCCACTATTAGTTGGTAAAAGAGTAGCCTAAGAGTTGACGGTAGGTGGT
>NW_013748373.1:0-1963 GCF_000517525.1 Limulus polyphemus
TATTGATAGTACACAGTATTGTTAAATCTAGTATCTTCTTATTGACAGTATACAGTATTGATAAATCTTCTGTCTTTTATTGACAGTACACTGTATTGTTAAATTTTGTGTCTTCTTATTGACAGTACACAGTATTGTTAAATCTTTTGTCTACTTATTGACAGTAAAGAGTATTGTTAAATTTGGTGTCTTCTTATTGATAGCACACAGGATTGTTAAATCTTGTGGCTTCTTTTTGATAGTACACAGTGTCTTTAAATCTTTTGTATTCTTATTGATATTACAAAGTATTGTTAAATATTGTGTCTTCTTATTGACAGTACACAGTATTGTTAAATCTTGTGTTTTCTTATTGATAGTATAAAGTATTGTTAAATCTTGTTTCTTTTTATTGACAGTACACAGTATCGTTAAATATTGTGGCTTGTTATTGATAGTACACAGTATCGTTAAATATTATGGCTTGTTATTGATAATACACAGTAATGTTAAATCTTGTGTTTTCTTATTGACAGTACACAGTATTGTTAAATTTTTATGTCTTCTTATTCACAGTACACAGTATCTTTAAATCTTGTGTCTTCTTATTGACAGTTCACAGTATTGTTAAATATTGTGTCTATTTATTGACAGTACATAGTATTGTTAATTTGGTATCTTCTTATTGATAGTACACAGTATCGTTAAATCTCGTGTCTTCTTAATGATAAAACACAGTATCGTTAAATCTCGTGTCTTCTTATTGACAGTGCACAATATTGTGAAATCTTGTGTTTTCTTTTTGATAGTACACAGTATTGTTGAATGTTGTGTCTTCTTATTGACAGTAAACAGTATCGTTATATATTGTGGCTTGTTATTGATAGTACACAGTATGGTTAAATCTTCTCTCTTCTTATTGATAGTACACAGTATTGTTAAATTTGATGTCTTCTTATTGATAATACACAGAATAGTTAAATTTGGTGTCTTCTTATTGATAGTACACAGTATCGTTTAATATTGTGGCTTGTTATTGATAGTACAAAGTATCGTTAAATATTGTGTCTTCTTATTGACAGTACACAGTATCGTTAAATCTTGTGTCTTCTTATTGACAGTACACAGTATCGTTAAATTTTGTGCCTTCTTATCGACAGTACACTGCATTGTTAAATCTTGTGTCTTCTTTTTGACAGTACACAGTATTGTTAAATCGTGTGTCTTCTTATTGACAGTTCACAGTATTGTTAATTTTTTTTGTCTTCTTATTGACAGTACACAGTATTGTTAAATCTTGTGTCTTTTTATTGACAGTACACAGTATCGTTAAATCTTGTGTTTTCTTATTGAAAGTACACAGTATCGTTAAATCTCGTGTCTTGTTATTGATAGTACACAATGTCGTTAAATCTTGAGTCTTCTTATTGATATTACAAAGTATTCTTAAATCTTGTGTCTTCTTATTGACAGTACACAGTATTGTTAAATCTTGTGTCTTCTTATTGACAGTACAGAGTATTGTTAAATTTGGTGTCTTCTTATTGATAGCACACAGGATTGTTAAATCTTGTGGCTTCTTATTGATAGTACACAGTATCGTTAAATCTTAATAGCTTGCTGTTGATAGTACACAGTATCGTTAAATTTCGTGTCTTCTTATTGATAGTACATAGTATTGTAATATCTTGTGTTTTCTTATTGACAGTACACAGTATTTTTAAATCTTGTGTTTTCTTATTGATAGTACACAGTATCGTTAAATCTTGTGTCTACTTATTGATAGTACCCAGTATTGTTAAATCTTCTTTCTTGTTATTGACAGTACACAGTATTGTTAAATCTTGTGTCTTCTTATTGACAGTACAGAGTATTGTTAAATTTGGTGTCTTCTTATTGATAGCACACAGGATTGTTAAATCTTGTGGCTTCTTATTGATAGTACACAGTGTCGTTATATCTTGTGTCTTCTTATTGATATTAC
>NW_013748374.1:0-1735 GCF_000517525.1 Limulus polyphemus
CTACAACAGTTGCAGGAAAGTCAGCAGCAACTACAGGAAAGTTAACAACAGTGGCAAAAAGTACAAATGGGAAAACTTTAGTAAATTTCAAAGTTAATTAAATACATTAAAGGATGATTTATTTTCTTTTACACAAGGAGGATATATTAGCCATGGATCTATTCAGCCCCAGACAACAGGAAGCCCCTTCTAGACCCCACAGCTAAACCCTAATGCAGACATCTTCAGTTCTGCCAGAAGTCACATTCCAGACATGAGTGTCAGCAATAGGGGTGATCTACTATATTGGAAGCCACAGGAATTCGATGGGAAGGCACCATGGGAAGCATATAGAGCACAATTTGAGCTCCTAGCAGAAATGAATGGATGGACAGAGGGGCAGAAAGCAGTGTACCTGGCAATGAGCCTGAAGGGACAACCACTGGAAATACTTGAACAGTTGTCAGCAGACGACAGGCACAGCTATAGAGCACTGGTAGCTGCTCTAGAAATCGGGTATGGAACTCAAAATCGGTCAGAAGTCTATACGGCTAGGTTTAGGACTAGAGTCCATGCTAAAGGGGAGAGCTTGCAAGAGTTGGCACAGGATTTGGAAAGTATGACACACAAGGCCTACCCAACTGTGCCACCCAATGCCCTCAAGCTGTTGCTGAGGGATCAGTTTTTAGATGCCTTGATCAGTCCACAACTGAAGATACAATTAAAGCAAGCACACTCCTCTACAATGCAGGATGCAATGGCCAGAGCTCTTGAATTCGAATCCTACATTAAGTCCAGCACAGAGGTACCAAGGTTGGTACAGTCATCTAGATTTAAGGCCAGAAAAGGTAAGCTTTCAAAGAAGTTTGAGGGACTTTGCTGGCACTGTAACAAACCTGGGCACAAGAGAGCTCAATGCAGGCAACTTCAACACAGGGAAGATGCCACGGCAGGAAAGGCTGCTACCCAGAAAGGTTGTTGGAACTGTGGAGAGCAAGAACATATGAGGAGCCAGTGTAAAAAGAATACCACCACTAAGTCAGCCTTGAGGAAACCAGTAGTGGTTGGTGCTGAGGGATGCCCACCATCCCCCATTGTGAAAGTCCCAACAGCTAAGTGTAAAATGGCAAGTACACTTAGTGTCTATGTGACAGGAAAGCTGGATGGCCAAAAGTGCAACTTTGTCATAGATTCTGCATCTCGGCAAACCCTTGTGAGTATCAAGGTGTTAGATCACAATAGAGTACCAGAAGCCATACAGAAGCTCTGTGGTGTGACAGGACATTATACAAGGTTGTGAGGACCAGTATGGGTAACTATTGAGCTCATGGGCATAAATAACAGACACAAAGTATACTTGGCTGACATTCAAGACCTATGCATATTAGCGTGGGCTACTTAATACCGAGGAAATGTGTAGTTAACTTCGATAAAATGACGTTTGGGAACAACAAAGGCCAAATTCCTGGTAAGTGTTAAAAGAGAGGTTGAACTAACCAGGTGTTATCAAGCTGAAGTCAAAGTGACTGAAGGAGTTGATGATGGTGAAGTGGAACCAGGTATAGATATTAAGGCAGAGCAGGAGACAGATCAAGATTTGAAGCCAATAATTGATTCTCTAAAAGCAAGTGTTTTGCACCCTGCTTGGGAGAAGGTGTCTAGTCTAAGCCCTGTGACAAAGAACTATTGGGCACAATGGGACCAGTTGATACTTGAAGATGGCATTCTTCTCCGGAGATGGGAAAGTGACGACCTG
>NW_013748375.1:0-2592 GCF_000517525.1 Limulus polyphemus
GTAATACACGGTCCTGTATTTGAACATTTCTAAATACAGATGTAGAAGAAGACTTTTTCTTGAAACGTCACACAAATCGACAAGACAAAAAAGGAGTATTCCGAATGTTGTATTATCCTCCTGTTAAAGATGATGTCAGAGATTCTCATGTTGCTCGTTTTGGAAAGCATACAGATTTTGGAACCATAACGTTCTTGTTCCAGGACAATTCAGGAGGAATGGAGGTGAGATAACAAATATACATTTTTTTATAATTCTATATTTACTTTTTCGTTTATATTGAAGTTAATTAAATATATGGAATTAAACAGCTTAATTCACAAGACAGAGGTCGCTGTATAACATAATTCATGGATTGGGTCAGTTACTTTAAACGACTCAAACGGTACTACATGAACAGAGTGTGAACGTTGATTTTTCTTTTGTATCATAGAAACAAACATTTCTTAGGGTCAGGTGGTAAAGAGCAGACAAAAACACTTAACATTATTATATATTTGTAATGTATTGATTGTTAAACACGGGTAACGTACTTATACTTGAAATATATTACCCGAAAAGGCTTAGCGTTAATTGTTTTGTCTTGCTAACTCACCAGGTGAAATCATTGTAAGGTTATCTATAAGTATAAAAGTCGAGGGAGACGATGCACCTAACACTAATGGACACTTATAACAAATTATTTATTATCTTCTGCCGTGGCCCTCCGATGGATCAGCTGTAGGCTTGTGGGCTTTTAACGCTGGAATTCGGACCTCTATCCCTGGGGTGGTCACAGCGCAGATAATTCATACAATTCAAACAAACGAAATAATATCTCCTGCTGTGATTCTAGACCTGTTTTTTTTATATTTTATCCACAGTTCTAGTTACTCGTGAGTTGAATATTAAGTTTCCTAAAAGTCAGAGTTTACTGTCGTGATATGTTTAACACTCTTGTTATTTTCTAGGTGAAGACTAAGTCGGGAGAATGGATCCACGCCATCCCAATAAAGGATACTGTTCTGGTTCTTGTTGGAGACTTGTTATCGGTTTGGAGTAATGGATTATATCCAGCAACAGTGAGTAAATGATGTTAATAGTTTATGTTTGGTAAGTTTTTGTAAATATCAAACACCAAAATAAACAACGTCTGAATAGGGCACCAATAGAATGTGTTTTCTTCCTAGTGTGACTTACAAATGTCTTTTGGAAATTCTTATCTAGAATTTATTATTCTTACATTTCCAGGATTTATTTTACAATAAAAAAGAACGTTTCAGCTATTAAACTAACACTATATAGATGATAGTTAACGTTTCAATAAAACTAATAATCAATGTTTGAATCCCCGTCCCACCAAGTATGAATTATAATGTGACGGTCATTGGTAAAAGGGTAGCACAAGAGTTGGCGGCCAACGAAATAGACGAAGGAACTTCTTTCTCGTCGTCTTTGGGCCTCATCGTTCGGAACAAGCAGTCGATGAAACTGTAAAATGTAACATGGAATTTGTGATACTGACTAGTTACATTCCCTCTAGTTTGTCACTTAAATTAGGGACGACTAGTGTAGATAGCGCTCGAGTAACTTTGCTTGAAATTCAACAAACAGTTTTGTATTATATACGCATTTCTTTAAATCCAAAATGAGATAACTGTTAGTTGTCAGGTTGGTGGGTGAAGAACACGTAACACAGATCTATGACGACACAGAGAAACAAAACTTAGTCGTTGATATATTTGGTTTGAATTTCGCACAAAGCTACACGAGGGCTATTTGCGCTAGTCTTCCCTAATTTAGCAGTGAAAGACTAGTGGGAAGGCCGCTAGTCAGCACCAACCCTAGCGACGATGACGTCTTAGTGCAGCCGCTCCATAGTAGGAGCCCAACGACACCAATAAAAACTTCGGATTACCTTGCTCAAAGATTTTATGGTATTATGAAATATTAAGCTATTTACTTGCAAGTCTAATTTCTTCTCTAACAATTACAAATTTCGTCAGATGATTGCTTATTATTTCTAATTTACCTGTTTTTTGTTTGTTTGTTTTTCTTTTCCGGTGTTATTTGTTATGTGTGTAAACATACACAACTCTTCAGGTAATAGAACCAAAATCAAACAGCTTCGCTTATAAAAAATTAAACAAATAAGACCAGGGTACAAACTACACTGTGGTAAAAGTAAAATACATTTTATTAAGATAAGTAACCTGATGATTTAGGGTCCATACAGCAGTACTGAAACACAGTCTATCACATCCCTATTTGAAACCCTCAGTTGTGTAAAAAAAAGAAAGAAAGAAAAATGATGACGATAAGAGTAGATATGGAAACATAAACCCGCTTCTTTCACCGCATGCAGTCAGGTTGTTGGAAGTTAGTTGCTGTTAGTGAAACATAATTATATTAAAACAGTTTCCTACAACCAAACCCATGAAGGTACGAAGAAGTTTCTTATTTGTAAAGTAGTACATACATAATAGGTGGTTAGGTAATATCGTTCATTTTGTAGTGCGTGTTTTTTAACAGTATAACGGTCACCATGTTTGAATGAGTTTATTGTTACATTTCTGTTCCCACGTTTGTTTTTCCCACAGAGCAAGAAACGTG
>NW_013748376.1:0-1398 GCF_000517525.1 Limulus polyphemus
AACAGTATAAGCGTCAATAATTCCATTGTTACTAGAAAAACACTTGTTCGTTTCATTTCATATCTTACATTTTTAACAAATTAAGAGTCAACAAGTCCAATGTTCCTAGTAAAACATAGGGTTGTGTCATTTCATATATTACATTTTTAACAGTATAAGAGTCAACAAGTCCTCTGTTCGTAATAAAACACTGGTTCGTGTAATTTCATATATTACATTTTTAATAGTATAAAAGTCAACAAGTCCATTGTTCGTAGTAAAACACTGGTTCGTGTCATTTCATATATTACATTTTTAACAGTATAAGAGTCAACAAGTCCATTGTTCCTAGTAAAACACTGGTTCGTTTCATTTCATATATTACATTTTTAACATTATAAGAGTCAACAAGTCCATTGTTCCTAGTAAAACACTGGTTCGTGTCATTTTATATATTACATTTTTAACAGTATAAGAGTCAACAAGTCCATTGTTCCTAGAAAAAAAAGGATTTGTGTCATTTCATATATTATATTTTTAACAGTATAAGATTCAACAAGTTCATTGTTCCTAGTAAAAAACTGGTTCGGGTCATTTCATATGTTACATTTTTAACAATATAAGAGTCAACAAGTCCATTGTTCCTAGTAAAACACTGGATTTGTGTCATTTCATATATTACATTTTTAACAGTATAAGAGTCAACAAGTTCATTGTTCCTAGTAAAACACTGGTTCGTGTCATTTCATATATTACATTTTTAACAGTATAAGAGTCAACAAGTCCATTGTTCTTAGTATAAAATAGGTTCGTGTCATTTCACATATTACATTTTTAACAATATAAGAGTAACAAGTTCATTGTTTTCAGTAAAACACTGGTTCGTGTCATTTCATATATTACATTTTTAACAGTATAGGCGTCAACAAATCAATTGTTACAAGAAAAACACTGGTTCGTTTCATTTCATATGTTACATTTTTAACAAAATAAGAGTCAACAAGTCCATTGTTCGTAATAAAACACTGGTTCGTGTAATTGCATATATTACATTTTTAACAGTATAAGAGTCAACAAGTCCATTGTTCTTAGTAAAAAACTGGTTCGTGTCATTTCATATATAACATTTTTAACAGTATAATAGTCAACAAGTACATTGTTCCTATTAAAACATTGGGTTCGTGTCATTTCATATATTACATTTTTAACAGTATAAAAGTCAACAAGTCCATTGTTCCTAGTAAAATACTGGGTTCGTGTCATTTCATATATTACATTTTTAACAGTATAAGACTCAAAAAGTTCATTGTTCTTATTAAAATACTGGATCGTTTCATTTCATATATTACATTTTGAACAGAATAAGAGTCATCAAGTCCATTGTTCCTAGTAAAACACTGGTTCGTTTCATTTCATATA
>NW_013748377.1:0-1480 GCF_000517525.1 Limulus polyphemus
ATAACAACATAATAATCATGAAACATTAGCTGATAGTCAGCACCTTATACACTGGATTGTAGAGAAAAGGTAGTTTTTCAGTTATCAACTGTTAGCCTAATGCATTTTGAATGCTATATCAACCGCCAAAGGTAGTTTTTCAGTTACCAACTATTAGCCTAATGCATTTTGAATGCTATATCAACCGCCAACATACACAAACACAGCGTATAAAATAGAAGCAGTCTTCAGCCATTTAATAAAGAAGGATTGGAAGGTCACGCTGATGACAGGAAGAGTTATATCACATCCGTTAATTTAACAACAACAGGATCAACCTTCACTATCTTTACTGTTTTAACGATTTGATGGCATCTCTTTCATACAGATCAAAAATGATGTCAATTCTTGAGCATTTAACTGATATTTAAAGGAAATTTCCCATCAGGTACGAAACAATCTCACAAAATGTTTTCAAGTTTGTCAACTTTACTTGTATCTTGCACACATAAACCATGAAGTCAAACAGTGCTGCAAAATGAAGGGTGAGTGGTAGTTGATGTTTATAGAAGAAAGGTCCCATAACTTGTCCCAAATCAGCTTACTTTTAATATAATAAATAGTAAATAAGGGATCACCGTAATATTAACATAAACCTGCGTAATTAATGCTCATTTCACGTTGAAGCGGGACAGTGTGTAGCCTATTAACGTAGTGTGTGATCAGATTAACCTGCTGTTAACTATTTAATACTTCGCATTAAAGAATAAAACTTTTAACTCTAAAAGACATTATGTATAGTCATCGAAAAAATTTCAAAAACAGTTAGGCATCTAATATGAGCTTTAATTAGAATATCTTATTGGGGGAACTTCCAATCTTGAACCCCCACTAACAAGAAAACTCTTAACGGACTATTTATCATATTAGTTTACAAACTACTACAGACCCAGAACTTCCTATGGTCGAGTGTTTAGTTAGGCATCGAAGAATGCTTAACTATAAATAAATTATTTAAAGGGATATTTAGAACTGTAAATCTAAAATGTATTATTTGTTATAATTTTAAACAATCAGAAAAACAACAATATTCAATCATCCAGCTTGAGCTTTAATTAGAATACGTTTTTGAGGGGCAGCACTCCTTAAGCCCCCCCCCCCTCCACACACACACACACACACACACTAACTGCCTTTTGATCACATTACTCTATTGCTTGATACGCAGCTCTTACTATGGTTGAGAGTGTTTAGTTAGGCACTGAAGTTAAGCCTTAACTATAAAGAGAGTCTTTCATTGAAATGGTTCCCTAAATTTCCCGCAAGCGTACAATATATTAATGTATTTTTTTTATCTAATTACAATAGAATCTGGGGCATCGCGCTTGGAAAGATCCACACTGTGTTGTAAGACTATTAATTTGGGCCATTATTTCAAGAAAATGTCTTTGGGAACCACAAACCCCATGATAACATGCAGAAAATTTGTGATTAGATTACA
>NW_013748378.1:0-1395 GCF_000517525.1 Limulus polyphemus
GGTATGTCTGCGGACTTACAGCGCTAGAATCCGGGTTTCGATACCTTTGGTGGGCAGAGCACAGATAGCCCATTGTGTAGTTTTGTGCTTAATTACAAATAAACAAACAAATTCCTTAAGCAAGCACTTCATGGGCTCACCAAAAGGAGGTGATAAAGTGACTGTTTGTTTGTTTGTAATTAAGCACAAAACTACACAATGGGCTATCTGTGCTCTGCTCACCACGGGTATCGAAATCAGGTTTCTGGCGTTATAAGTCCGCAGATGGGCCCAGCATGGCCAGGTGGTTAGGGCGCTTGACACGCAATTTGAAGGTTCGAGTCCCCGAATAAACATGTAAATAGGATAAAAATAAAGTTTTATACACAGCACATTTTAAACATCTCCTGATAAAAATCCAGTTTAACTGTAATTTAAATAGTGCCATAATCACAATTATTAAATGTTGTTACCAATACATTGGTATATTTAGTACCACCGATTTAAAAAAATTTAATAACATCACTTATGAAATATTAAACGATGGGATTGATTAACAACCACATTGATATTTATGACCAGGTAGAAAGTTCCTTGAAATTACCCGAACTAGACAATAACTCAGATTTCGGGTAAATAAATACGTTTGATAAATCATTTACATATATCATAAAGGGCCCGGCATGGCCAGGTGGTTAAGGCACTCGACTCGTAATCTGAGGGTCGCGGGTTCGAATCCCCGTCACACCAAACATGCTCGCCCCTTCAGCCGTGGGGGCGTTATAATATGACGGTCAATCCCACTATTCGTTGGTAAAAGAGTAGCCTAAGAGTTGGCGGTGGGTGGTGATGACTAGCTGCCTTCCCTCTAGTCTTACACTCCTAAATTAGGGACGGCTAGCGCAGATAGCCCTCGTGTAGCTTTGCGCGAAATTCAACAACAAACAAACAAACAATATGATGAAGAACTAAGGCGGAGTCACTGTTTGTTTGAAACAAAGTTACGCAACGAGCTCGACTATGATCTGCCCACCACGGGTATCGAAACCCGGTTTATAGCGATACAAGTCCGAAGATATGCCGCTGTACCACTGAGGGGCCCCGAGTCACTGTATCATCCTTCATTAGTAATGATTCGTCATGATGTTTTGTTTAAATTGCACATCTCTACCAAACTTGTATGAAGCTATAAAAAATTACATGTTTTGTGAACTTATAGCTAATTTATTAATGAAAATTTAAAATTTACGCTCTAGTTAGTTGAATTTTCTTACAAAACGTTTTCTTTGGGAAGGGAAAAATCGTTTTTATTTTGCAGATTTGGTGATATGTGTTAGGGCATAGCCATAATACACATATAAATGATCAGTGGTTTTATTAAAAGTTATTTTAATTATTATTTGTTTTGAATTTTGC
>NW_013748379.1:0-1397 GCF_000517525.1 Limulus polyphemus
GACGTATTTTTTCCAATTTCTCCATCCCGACTGGATTCTATGGCTTATTTCAGAGTCGAGTGTACCGTTTGATGCCACATAGGACCCAAGATACTTGAAGGTGTAATTTGTTATATTAACAGTATCTAAACTTTAATGCTAAACAGTAGATTTAGTATATCCCACATAATATTTGGTGAGCTACAGATAATTAATTAGTTCCCTGTTGCTTGTTCAAAGTTTTTCACCTACGATTTGGTGGATAATTGAAGAGACCGACTGTCCCTAACTTTAATTAAATGCGATTACTACAGTTATTCTTTTGACAATAAAGTTAAAAGAAAATACCTTTACTTTCAGAACTATGTTTCTGTTTCTCGAAAAATTCAACGATTTTATAATTGAACGAATATTTTAATATCAAGCAATTTTATGTAGTATCCCAAAAAATGCCACAAAGGCGAAACGTCGATTAAGATAAATAAAACCACAAAGGCGAAACTTCGGTTAAGATAAATAAAGCCACAAAGGCGAAACTTCAGTTAAAATAAATAAAGCCACAAGGTGAAACGTCGGTTAAAATAAATAAAGCCACAAAGACGAAAACGTCGGTTAAAATAGAATAAAGCCACAAAGGCGAAACGTTGGTTAAAATAAATTAAAGCCAGAAAGGCGAAACGTTGGTTAAAATAAATAAAGCCACAAAGGTGAAGCATCGGTTAAAATAAAAAAAGCCACAAGGCGAAACGTCGGTTAAAATAAATAAAGTCACAAAAACGAAACGTCGGTTAAAATACAAGTTCTCTTCTAATTATGTAGAGTATAAAGGTCGTTTTTTTTTTCTAACTTTATTGTCCAAGTAAATAAATCCTTCCAGTGAGCACTATAAAGTTTGAAAGGAAACAAGAAGTTTACAGTTACGCTTCTATAAAATGGTACATTTTGAAGTTTTTATATCTGTTACAATGTAACTGTCTTGGGTCGAAGACTTTTACTTGACTGCACGTTTCGAATTGAATTTCGCAAATGGGGGCTTAACTAGGCGATGGGGGACGGGAGTAAAACACGTGAATCCGATATCAAATGAAAAATGTCATTTAATGCATCGGACGAACGATCTGTGTGCCACGGCCCAAAATAGTAATAAAGGGTGGCCCACGCCCCATTTATAGTACTAATGAGCAATTGTAGACCATAAAAGTTCCAATGTAAATTTAGTGTTGTTTTTTTCATGTTAAGGCGCAGACTTGTTATATGAAAATTATCTTTACTGTCTTCTAATGTTTAATATCTATATATAAGGCAGAATAAACAATGTTTAATATCTATATATAAGGCAGAATAAACAATGTTTAATATCTATATATAAGGCAGAATAAACGATGTTTAATATCTATATATAAGGCAGATTAAATAAT
>NW_013748380.1:0-1394 GCF_000517525.1 Limulus polyphemus
CTCTTCTACTGTTTCTTTTCTCGTTCTTCTTGTTTCTTTTGCTGTTCTAGTATTGCTGCCATCAAATCTACTAAACTGTTGTTTGATTTGCCACCTTAGAATTCACAACGATTCACGCACTTTTCTTACGGCTTGACTCGATTATCTGTCTTTATATCTCTCTGTCTGCAATTCAATTCTTCCGATTAATTAATTTCGCTTTATCTGGCGCACTTATATACAAGAATAGAGGGCGCGTAGAAAAGACCAGAGTTGCCAGGACAGACATGATCCTTCTAGAATATCATGACGTGTTACTAGTTTCACGTGACTCTCACTGCGTAACAATACAAAACTTTACACATTATATAGGCTACACAAACGTAATGTTTAGGTGATTCATTTAACTATTATCGTTTTTCGGGGGTGGTTAATAAAACTGTTCCAAAACGCGACATTAATTTCTTGACGACCTAATAGCATCACCTTTTCCAAATCGAGCTTGAACTCAAGCTGATGGAAACTAAGGTATTTACTTAAATAGCTGGGCATGTAAGAATATTCTACATATTGAATCTCTCACAATCATCCTAACACTAAATAAAACCAATGTGGCTGATTCACAGTAGGCAACTTCACAGAAAAAAGAAAATTAAAACCCGATTAATTTATAAACTTTAGGGTTGGATCTCTTTCTTGTCTTCTTTTAGGAAAGTTAACTGCCTATGGTTTTAGTCTTGAAGAACTGAATGGTTTAATTATAAAAACACAATGGACTGAATTAACTTTGTTTAGATTTGGTAAATGTTTAAAATTATTGAGTTGAGAGAAGTTAAACTTTCATTATTAAAAATAACCCTGATAAGTACAAGTATATATTAATATCGGTAAAAATATCCCTAACTGTTATAAATGTTTTTAGTTTTTAAAGATAGCGATTGTCAATATATAATCGTAGTTTGAATCATTTACATGTTTCCGCAGGCCTAACATGGTATTATGAGCTATAATTTAATGCTATATTTTTTTTGTCAGCTAGAAGAAAATGCGGGTCGTAAATGATAACGTTAAGTATGCCACCATAGAAAGTTGTGAGATTTGATGTTAATTTTTGTTCTAAAAGATTGAAACATAAGTCATAAATTCCAGATAGTTCGCAAGTGTGTAGACTGATTTGGTTACTTTATGCAAGTGAACTGATTTGTTTTAAGCTAGTTAACGTCATTTGTAATGTAGGCCTACAGCAAATTAAGGTGGTGTACAAGTGTTAAAGTTTGTAGTAAAGTTAAGAGAGGTAATTTATTATCATTACATGGACTAGACCTTGAATTATTTTCACCAGATGATTTTAAAGGACCCACCAACGAAGGAACTACGCTGCTAAAACAAGAGAAATTGTTCTGTTACGACAGTGT
>NW_013748381.1:0-1396 GCF_000517525.1 Limulus polyphemus
CACTATATATGTTGATTGCTGTAGAGAAACTGAGAGATTAATTGAAGATTTTGAAACTGAAAATTGAGCATTCGCTTAATGAAATGTGGCTTATAATGCTAAATATTTGGTTTCAAAAACTGCAGTGAGCAAAGCACAGATAGCTCATTGTGTACCTTTGTGCTTCACAACAAACATGCAGTCAATCATATTTTTGGCATTTTCGCAAATTAAGGGATAGGGAAAGGGTTGTGCTAAACTTCTCAGATAAAATGAAGCTGGAATCAAAACTTTTGGTCTTAGAAGCACCTAGGGAGGCTATGTACAACTAATTACATATGTTTTTCAGAGAAAATTATGTTAATGGTATGATGTAAAAAATACATTACATAATAATAATAAAAAACTAGAGCACTATAATTAATTAAATTATCTGTAACATTGACATAATCTTGATTACTTGTTTGATAATATGAATGTATTTTTTATTTCAAGAGCTTTATTTCTAAAACCAAAATAGAAGAAACCAACAGATTTAGGGGTCCTTTTAACAAAACGGAAGATCTGTGAAATGTGTTGAAAAAAATTATAAAAAAGAAGCAATAAACGTATATTTTTTCACCAAAACGTTGAATCTACAGTAACTTACCAATCGGATTTTGGATTCAGCATAAAATTTGAAGTAAAACAATAACCTTTAGACCTTTTGTACAGAGACATGTCATTAAAAATATTGTAGCTGTTAGACTATTTATGTGTTTGAAGAATAGTATTTGTTTTTTTTAGTTTGTGAACCAGCAGAAAAAAAATCACCTACATGTCTAAATCTTTGTACTGTAAGCAAATGACTGTAGCAAGTTTTAAGAGTTCAACTGAGTTTTCTGGTTTCACATTAATTCTCTTTTTTTGGGGTCTTCTAAAATACTTTGTGTAATAAGTTGTACTGCTTCTTTGTTGTAAATATATTCCCTCAAACTTCTATCAAAGAAGCAATACCATGTATTTGTATTGCTTGTTTGTTGTAAAAGTATATCTCCTCAAGATGAAAAAAAAAAAGAAGAAAAAGAATTAAAATGTTGTTGTTGTCAGCTTTCTAGCACAAAATTACGCAATGGGCTACCAGTGCTCTGTCTACCCCAAAGTTTTGCATTTAAAGTCCGAAAATTTACGCTGACCCATCAGAAGACGAATTAAAGCGAAATCAGAACACATAATCGAACTCTTACAACTTGCTAAAGTGGTTTGCCTCCAGTACAAAGATTTATACTTTATTCAGGTACGTGTTTGTCAGTTATGCTATGGTTGCCAATTGTCAATTAAAAGGCTTTTACTTATACTTCTTAATAGTATAAATATATACTGTGTTGTTGTTGAGCTTAGGATTCTTCTACTGGAGGTGTCTGTGACTTGTAGCAAT
>NW_013748382.1:0-1394 GCF_000517525.1 Limulus polyphemus
AAAGGTTACATTACCAGTTGGTTCTACTTATATTTACTTTCAATATGACCCCACCGTTCCAGGGGTTAAAGGTTACATTACCACTTGGTTCTACTTATATTTACTTTCATTATGACCCCATCATTCAAGGGGTTAAAGGTTACATTACCACTTGGTTCTACTCATAGTGGTTAATCGAGAACTTTGAAACAAATGGTATTACAGAACAAAAGTGTTGTTTTCAAAGGACACCGACCAGGTCTAAAAGAGAGAATGTTGTCAGTCAAAAGACATTGTTTTAGGCATTTCCACAAAACTACACGAGAGCCATCTGTATTAGCCTTCCCTAACTGATAGACTAGAGAGAAGATCCAAGGCTACACGAGAGCCATCTGTATTAGCCTTCCCTAACTGATAGACTAGAGAGAAGATACAAAGCTACACGAGAGCCATCTGCACTAGCCTTCCCTAACTGATAGACTAGAGAGAAGATCCAAAGCTACACGAGAGCCAACTGTATTAGCTTTCCCTCAAAGATAAACTAGACGAAAAATATATTTTATTCTTTCTATTTCCCCACTTTTGTAATAATTTGACTTTCAATTACTCAACAACAAATGAAAAGTCACATTTAGTTGAAATACCAATAATAATAACGAGCAAATTATTAAAAAGAAACTTTAATAAAAGTTGTTTTAAAACATTCTAATATACATAACATACCTCATTTGTATCCCAGTCTGTGAAACTGAAGGACGAGAAAGTAGGGCAAATTTGTACATCTTTGTCTTGTAACATCTGTAACTCTGAAAGTCAAACCTTGATAAATTTCAATAGGTCACGATTTAACGTAAACTGATAATAGCAAGTAAACCAGTTAGTACATTATTTAAAAAGAAACAATAAAAATATAATAATTATGCACTTATTTTGTCCCTTAGTTAAATACTCATTTGCAATCAATCAGAAACAACTCGTTTTATTCTGATAAACTCTATACAGTAAAACAGTAAGAAGTCTTTAAGCTAACCCTACAATAACCGATCCAATAGGCATTGAAATACATTTTTCTAAGCCATCTATATACCAAATTGTTTGTAGGTTGATGAGTTCTTTGGTTTCAGGTCCCTAATAACAAATAAATCACAAAATATACATTTAGAAATATCGTCAGTATTACATATTTTATGGAGAAGATTAAAGTTTTCATAAAATTTTTTGGTCGCTTCTTTACACTGAGTGTCACAACAACTGCCCAATTCATTGACCTCACAAGTACAGAATGGTATAAAAATAGGTCTGTTATCCAACGATTAACCATTCAAACACAGAGCCAATATCTGTATTAAAACAGAAACATTTCTGCCATCTATAGTTTGTGCTAAACCTTGCTTTAACCATTCAAACACAGAGCC
>NW_013748383.1:0-1251 GCF_000517525.1 Limulus polyphemus
TAACCTTACTTGGCACAACTACTCCATCAACACCTAGGTGTAACTCTAGCTTCCGAATTTATAACCACCATACTTATCTTTAGCCTTTCTTGGAACAACTACTCCATGAACACCTAGGTGTTACTCTAGTTACTGAATGTGTAACCCCATACTCATCTTTAGCGTTATTTGGTTCAACAACTCCACGAATACCTAGGTGTAAACTCTAGTTACAGAATTTATAACCACCATACTCATCTTTAGCCTTACTTGGCACAACTACTCCATGAACACCTAGGTTTAACCACAGTTAGCGAATTTATAACCACCAAACTCATCATTAGCGTTATTTGGTACAACAGCTCTACGAACACCTAAGTTTAACTCTAGTTACCGAAGTTATAACCACCATATTCATCTTTAGCCTTACTCGGTACAACTACTCCATGAACACTTAGGTGTAACTCTAGTTACAGAATTTATAACCTCCATATTCATCTTTAGCCTTACTTGGTCTGCTAAAGATGAGTATGGTGGTTACAAATTCGGTAACTAGAGTTACACCTAGGTGTTTATGGAGTAGTTGTACCAAGTAAGGCTAACGATGAGTATGGTGGTTATAAATTGTGTAACTAGAGTCACACCTAGGTGTACTTGGAGTAGTTGTACCAAGTAAGGCTAAAGATGAGTATGGTGGTTATAAATTCGGTAACTAGAGCTACGCCTATGTGTTCGTGGAGTTGTTGTACCAAATAACGCTAAAGATGAGTATGGGATTACACATTCAGTAACTAGAGTAACACCTAGGTGTTCATGGAGTAGTTGTTCCAAGTAAGGCTAAAGATGAGTATGGTAATAATAAATTCGGAAACTAGAGTTACACCTAGGTGTTCGTGGAGTTGTTGTACCAAATAACGCTAAAGATGAGTATGGGATTACACATTCAGTAACCAGAGTTACACCTAGATGTTCATGGAGTGTTGTAAAAGTAAGGCTAAAGATAAATATGGTGTTTATAAATTCGGTAATTGAAGTTAAAACTAACTGTTCATGGAGTAGTTGTTCGTGGAGTTGTTGTACCAAATAATACAACAACTCCACGAATACCTTGGTGTAACTCTAGTTACCTAATTTATAACCATACTCATCGTTAACCTTACTTGGTACAACAACTACACGAACACCTAGGTGTAACTCTAGTTACCGAATTTATAACCACCATACTCATCCTTAGCTTTACTTGGTTTAACTACTCCCTCACCACTTAGGTGT
>NW_013748384.1:0-844 GCF_000517525.1 Limulus polyphemus
ACCTAAGTGTTCATGGAGTAGCTGTACCGAGTAAGGCTAAAGATGAATATGGTGGTTATAAACTCGTTAAATAGAGTTACAACTAGGATTTCGTGGAGCTGTTGTACCAAATAAAGCTATGGATGAGTATGGTGGTTTTAAATTCGGTAACTGTAGTTACACCTAGGTGTTCATGGAGTAGTTGTGCCAAGTAAGGATAAAGATGAGGATGGTGGTTATAAATTCTGTAACTAGAGTTACACCTAGGTATTCGTGGAGTTGCTGTACCAAATAACGCTACAGATAAGTATGGTGGTTACAAATTCGGTAACTACAGTTACATCTAGGTGTTCGTGGAGTTGTTGTATCAAATAACGCTAAAGATGAGTATGGAGGTTATAAATTCGGTAACTAGAGTTACACCTAGGTATTAGTTTAGTTGTTGTACCAAATAACGCTACAGATGATTATGGTGGTTACAAATTCGGTAACTAGAGTTACACCTAGGTGTTAGTGGAGTTATTTTACCAAATAACGCTAAATATGAGTATGGGGGTTATAAATTCGGTAACTAGAGTTACACCTAGGTATGCGTGGAGTTGTTGTACCAAATAACGCTACAAATGAGTATGGTGTTTAAAATTCGGTAACTAGAGTTACACCTTGTTGTTCGTGGAGTTGTTGTACCAAATAACGCTAAAGATGAGTATGGGGGTTATAAATTCTGACACCTAGAGTTACACCTATGTTTTCATGGAGTAGTTGTACCAAGTAAGGCTAAAGACGAGTAGGTTGGTTATAAATTCAGTAACTAGAGTTATACTTAGGTGTTCGTGGAGTAGTTGTACCAAGTAAGTCAAAAGAT
>NW_013748385.1:0-1395 GCF_000517525.1 Limulus polyphemus
CCTGGTTAGTTCAACCTCTCTTTTGCAGCAATGTCTGCAGTCATTTTTGCAGGGTCTTCGGCTCAGTCCGTTGGGCTTCTCCTTGAGATTTTCTTTCTCTGTATTCAATATCATAATTATACTGGTCTATCTTTCTGATCCAACGTACCAGTTGTCCCTCTTGGTTCTTTAATGATCTTAACCAGCATAATGCAGTATGGTCTATGGTAAACCTGGCACCAAAGAGGTAAGGATGGAAATATGCCAGACTATTTACTATAGCAAGGAGTTCCCTCCATGTTACACAGTAGTTCCTCTTTGATCTACTCAAAACCCTACTGAAGTAGGTCACCCACACTGATGATATACATACATGATATTAACACAAATGAATGAATTATATGTAAGATCACGTCACCTTGTATGAAAAAAGTGCATGAACAAGTGGAAAATGTTTTCAAAAAATGAAAATGTAGGAATGGGTGAGGAAACAAGGAAAAATAGGCATGGTGTAATAAATCTTCCTCTATACAACCTCACAAGAGGGTGTGTCCGTGCCTTCTTTGTTTTTCTGTGTTCATGATATTATACAAGTTTTGAGTACATACAAAAGTGTGTCTTTGTTTCTTCTACTTTTGTATATATACAGTAAGGAATCCATGACGTCGCTACACAGAAACCTCATAGGATTTTTTATATACCTATATTTACAGAACCAATCAGATTCTTTAAAAAATATGGTGGTAGTTTTTCCTGTCTAAAAAAATATTACTAAATTCCTTTATAGTAACACCATGGAATCTAGATTAACAGTTTTTTGTCATCATTCACATGTACTCAGTGCAGCCTATCAAGCATCATAATTTACGCTATTTGCTTAAGCTAATATCACGTGATGCTAAACTCTCTTGGAACATTTCTTAAAACTTAATAAATTTGTGCTTAAAAGCTGGCAAAGAATAATAACCGTCCACTCTTATGATTCTTTTGAAAATTTGAGCTAGAAACTGCTAATCTAGTTTGCTTGGCTTAGCCAATACATATGTATCTGCACATGCTTTCAGACTATAGTTTTGCTGCTTTAAATAAGCCGTCTTTAATCCGGATTGTGACGGATTTATTATTATGTATTTATTTTAAAACGATGTTTGTTTATATTAAATTGATATTTAGAAACATACATAACTTATACAGTTAAATATGTATTGCGAAACACCCGCCTATTCTCAAGTTGTAGAAGATTCTCGAGTGTAAGAATCAACAATAGATGTGAAAGCTAGTGTTAGCGTCAGTATTGTTACGTAATCTGAATTTTCGAGAAACCGTCCACACGCCTATAAACATAACCAAAGCGACGAGCCTAAAAGAAGGAGAGTATCTATTAGTGGGTTGCTGTAATTGGTGTGCTATAAGCTT
>NW_013748386.1:0-1394 GCF_000517525.1 Limulus polyphemus
TTTAAATGTCACACCTGAACGCTCACATCCTTTTAATTATGTTTGAAATTATGAACATTGCTCAACATCATGAAAATTAAACCTTATTTTCAATAAGCAATCCTGAAAAATATTTGGGGGTGCTTAACTTTTTTTCAGGTGTATAGTTGAAAAATTAACGTGTCAAAATGTTATAACGACAGTAAGCTTTTACAGGAATATACTTACAAGTTTAACCAAAAGTTGGTTACTGAAATAGTATCTAATTGGAAAAATAAAGCCATACTGCAATAATTTTTCAATTCTAAAAGCATTTAAGAAAAAAGAAAAGAAAATAACGTCAAATTATAAGGTTGTAATTAAAATGCTGGAACATGTAGATTAGACTTGTTTAACAAAACATTCATATTGTGTGGGCGCAGTGTTTACTTTTTGTGTTAACCTAAACTTACTTTTTTTTTTACCTAGTAAAAAAATATTAAATAATTCAAATTTTCAATACAAAACAGCTGTTATTAACAATAATATCATGTTCTTTTTTTCATTATAGTATTTTCCATGATAAGTTAATAGTACCCTTAAATAGATACACACTTTAAAATTAGTTTGTAAAAAAAACCTTATCTCTATTATTATATTATTTGAATGATTTGTGGTTAATTAAAAATACCACTCTTTAAAGTTACTTTTCAAATATTTTCTGCTTTCACCAAATCACCTCCCTGTTTCACTTTTATGTACAATGGGATAAAATATAGAGAATTGTTCCCAAAAAAATTCTAGAATATATACTGATTTTCAGTATATATCATATTTCGTTTACATCCTGATTCATTCCGAGAAAAATCTTACGTATCTTTGATTCTGAAAGTATATTATCTTCATAAAAGTTATGTTTGGTTCTATCTATAGAATCTTAATTTTTGATTTGTATAAATATTCCACTGTCCTAGTAGTTCATTTACTATTTAGATTTAATCAGCGAATTTTTTATGTAAGAATTTCGTTTTCCTTGAACGTAAGTTTTTGAACCCAGTTATTTCAAGTTCGAAAGAGATATTTACGGTTTTTAGAAGTCTGCTGTAAATATTTATGGTAACTTTTAAATTATTTGTGATCTTTGTTTCACAAGAATAAAATTTATTTGATAATAAAGCAACATCAAAACGTCATCCACACGTGCGTATATGGAATTTTCTGAAACATAATTAAATTTAAAGATCTGTTTTTGTATAATTTTAAAATGTTAATTTACTATTAATTATCTCCCAGGTGGTTAGAGCGCTCGACTCACAATCTATGGGTCGCGGGTTCGAATCCCCGTCACACCAAACATGCTCGCCCTTTCAGCCCGTGGGGGCGTTATAATGTGAGGTCAATCACACTATTCGTTAGGTAAAAGAGTAGCCCAAGAG
>NW_013748387.1:0-1394 GCF_000517525.1 Limulus polyphemus
ATGGAAAACAAACACTAAAGTTGAATTTTGAAATTTGAAAAATGATAATAAATTACAAAGAAAATCATAGTAGTCACAAGTAGAGTGAGTTAAACACACGCCAATACACTCTAATGACAATCGAGAAAGTGAGGATTGTGCTAGAGTAGTAGAGGGAGCTAACTATGCTAGTATAGATGGCGCCGTAGGATTGGTAGAGGGTAGTCACATGATTAGCATGTCCTGAAAGGGTGCAAAAATGATGAGGTATAAAAGACTGGTGTGTTAGGTGAAAAAAAAAATTAGCAATGCTTAGAGAGCAAATCAAGTTCAAGATAGCTTTGGGGTGAGTAGAGATAAGATCATTTCGGAATTATAGATTCTCAAAGTCAGTAGTGAATTTATATAAAATACAAAAGTGCATTCTTTGTCAGTTAGAAAAGTTACAGCATTTTTAACAGTTGAGTGAATTTTATTTTAGCCCATGTAAAAGGGTAATTGAATCTGTGACCAGTAAAGCTTCAGTTCAAGAGCACTTAACAGCACAAACTGTTTTCTTCATATCTTCATTATTTCTTTGATGAAACAAACTGCAAGTTGAACCTTGATAGAAAGATTAACTTTCTTAATATGTAATTCAATAATCTCTTTCATTCCTAAAAACTTTAGTGATATGATGGCCACCATGTTGTTGTTTACATCTAGAAATGGCACAATTACATAATTGAATGTAGCTCATTAGAACAGCCTTTTATACATTTGAGACTTGGCATTCACAAAGATTGCAATTAGATATTCAATAAATCGTATTGTATAATTTTTGTACACTAGCATAAGGCTATTTTATCACTATTTGCTAAACAAACAAAAATACATTTGAGTGAACATTTAAATTAATACTGAGCATACCTGCTTTCATTTATAATTGGGTTCTAATTAACATGGACAAATAGTTTCAGATATGGAATTTTTTTAGTAGTGTAAGAGCGATTAATAACCACAGCCAGCTTAAGGACAGTGTATATGAATGGTCACAATATGGTGGAGAAAAAACCTAACAATACCAATCGCACGTTTCTGAGATTGTTTTGATGTTATTTTTGTCAAAATTACTTATAAAAAATTTAAAGTTATAAAAATTGTGTGGATGTTCTAGAGGTGACTGATGATGTACTGAATGGCTATAAATTGTAGGTCATGTCATGAGTAACTGGCCTATTAAACTTTAGGCTATGTAAATTTATCTGTGGTATTTTAAATTGTGAAAAAACAGAGTATTTGATAATTTACAGTAGTCCTTTCCAAATTTGATCTTTTGTACCTTTTTTTTGTTGTTTTTGAGTAACAGAAATTGTATATTCCTGCTTTTCCTTGAGTGTGAAGCAAAGAAAATCTGTATTTATTAACAGATATTG
>NW_013748388.1:0-1392 GCF_000517525.1 Limulus polyphemus
CTATTTCAGGACCTGCGAATAAAAACATTGGTTGTCATTCAGCAAAGTATTAGTATAACATAAGATTATATATATATATATATATATGTGTGTGTGTGTGTGTGCGTGTGTGATCCGTTTCTTGGCCTAATTATATGTATATATCTAATATGGTATGGGCAATTGGCGAGTGTGACAACTGTCAACAAACACAGAATATTTCTACACCATACAGTTTGAACTAAAATAGTACAGTGTTAAACACCGAAAGCTGGTAAAGCATTGATAATTAGTAAACCCAATATCTCTTATAACAAATATCCCTTGACTTGTAGATATTTTTGCTACATTCTTTTTAATTTGTCGAACTGCGGGTTTACGATAAACCGTGTGTATAAACATTAGTGTAGATCTATCTCTTGTTCTCTACAAGTTACCCCAGGAGACTTTTGGTTTACGACAGTGAATAGGTTATCTGAAATACTATATACATACTTACATATGCGTGTGCATGTGTACACAACAAAGTTTAACGTTACAATACTGAATGCTGAAAAGCTATAAAACTCTAGAAAGCAATGGGCCTAATATTCATGATAAGAATCATGCTTGACAGCTATTTTTTATACCCATTCTTCTTTTTAATTCGCAATTTTAATAATGACCATTAGGCTTAGTGGTTGGAGCTTAGCTACAGAATATAAGTAAAACGCATTCTACGTTGCTTAACAGTAACAACCAAGAGTAGCTTAAAAGCATAATTTAGTTGGCTAATTTCTGGCCTTGGTTTATGTATAAGGAAGCTCTCTTTTATACGGAGACTTTGTTCATCATTAACCTTTGTTAAGATCTTAAAACATTTTAAATGGTCAACTACGTCACACTCATCTGGGGTATGTTCCAGTACACTTGATCTATTCGCAAAAGCCCGCCAGTGGCACAGCGGTATGGCACAACGCTAGAAACTGGGTTTCGATACCCGTGGTGGGCAGAGCACAGATAGCCCATTGTGTATCTTTGTGCTTAATTACAAAAAAGCAAACAAACAAACTATTCACAAACATTAATAAATTTGCATGTTACTTCACACGAGCCAACAGTTTCATTGTAGTAGAATCAATATGACCATCATCTTTAAATCTAAAAAAAAACGTATCTCAAACGTATTTGAGGATATACCCTACGAGATACATTTCGTAACTGATTTTTTATATTCATAGAATATTTACCAATATATGGCAAAATTATAACTAAATGGTATTTAGAAGTTTCATAATTGGATGGTTTATTACACATTTGCCTGTTTAACTAGTTGGGAAAATATTTTAGCACAATAATTATTTGACACGAATAAATTCTTTATGCATAAATTCTTAAGTACTTGAAATTCCATAGACACGATTAAATAAGATC
>NW_013748389.1:0-2002 GCF_000517525.1 Limulus polyphemus
CCTACCATTTTGTCAATTTTATCCCTTGTGTTGTCAACAAAATGTTCAGCAACAACACTGACTTTACTATCTAATGTGTGAAGAAGTGTTTATAAATTCTAACCTTAGTGTTGTCAACAAAATGTTCAAACAACAATGAATATAATATCTAATGTGTGTACATCTTGGAGGTGTTTGTTAGTTCTATCCATTGTGTTGTCAACATATTTTTTAGATACAACATTGACTTTACTATCTTATGTGTAAAGAGGTGTTTATTAATTCTATCCATAGTGCTGTCAATAAAGGGTTCAGATGCAATACTGAATATACTATCTAATGTGTGTACAGTTTGGAGGTGTTTGTTAATTCTATGCTTTGTGTTGTCAACAAAATGTTCAGCCACAACACTGACTTATCTATCTAATGTGTGTGTGGAGTTGTTTATTAATCCTATCCATATGGTTATCAACAAAATGTTCAAATACAACAATGAATGTAATATCTAATGTGTGTACTTCTTGGAGGTGTTTGTTAGTTCTATCCATTGTGTTGTCAACAATTTCTTTAGATACAACATTGACTTTACTGTCTTATGTGTATGTGAAGTTGTTTATTAATCCTATCCATAAGGTTATCAACAAAATGTTCAAATACAACAATGAATGTAATATCTAATGTGTTTAGAGCTTTGAGGTGTTTTTTAATTCAATCTTAAATGTTGGCAACAAAATGTTAAGAGAAAACACCGACTTTACTATTTAATATGTAGAATTTGGAAGAATTTCTTAATTCTGTCTCTATTGTTATCAACAAAATGTTCAAATTCAATAATGAATATAATATCTAATGTGTTTAGAGCGTGGATGTGTTTGTTAATTCTATCCTTAGTGTTGTCCAAAAATGTTCAGCCAAACAATGTCATAACTTTCTAACGTGTGTAGAGCTTGGAGATGATTGTTAATTATGTCACTAATGTTGTGAACAAAGTGTTTAGCCAAAACACTGACATTACTATTTAATGTGATTAGAGCTTAGAGGTATTTGTTAATTTTATCCCGATTGTTGTCAACAAAATGTTCAGCCTCAACACTGACTTTACTATCTATTGTGTTTAGAGCTTAGGGCTGAGTAGAGTTCCTTCTTCAACAGTGGCTTTCTCAGGTGCCACGTCTTCAGCAGCGTCATTTGTTCTGTTGTTCACTTCGTTCCAACTGAAATGTCCTGGACCGTGATTAAGCCTATGCCTGTTGGCATGCACCACTTTTAGCATACCTCGCCCACCACATTTGATTCGGAAACTCACGTCTGAGAGACGATCAACTATGTCATATGGCCTTCCCATGGAGAAGACAACTTAGGAGACTTCCCTTTGGTCTTCCTGGGATTATACAACCACATCTTTTCTCCTGGTTCAAAGCTGACTTCAGTAGATCTCTTATCATAAAATAACTTCATCGAATCAGCAGACGTTTTCAAGTTTGAACGCACTTGATGGTGGATATCATCCATCCTTTCCGATAACACTTTCACAAACTCTGACAGATTCTCAGGCAACTCCTCATAAGGTGGGAGTCCTGTTAACAGATCCACTGGCAACCGAAGTTCCTGACCAAACATCAACTTTGCTGGAGTGTATCCAGTGGTTTCATGCTCTGCTGTCCTATAGGCCATCAACAGGGGAGGGAGTAAGACATCCCAGTCATCTTGGCGGCTATTACAAAACTTTGTCAATTCCTGCCCCAGTGTCCAGTTGTACTTTTCTACCATCCCATCAGACTGTGGGTGAAGTGGCGTTGTTCTGGACTTTCGGATGCCAAACAACTTGCAACATTCTTGGAACGCAGTTGATTCAAAGTTACAGCCTTGATCTGAATGCAGTTCATATGGCATACCAAATTTGAAGAAGAAATCACTAATAACCGAAGCTGCAGTTGTAGCTTCCTGATTTGGTATTGCATATGCCTCAGGCCACTTGGTGAAATAATCCATCACCACACAAATGTACTTGTTTCCACCACGA
>NW_013748390.1:0-1931 GCF_000517525.1 Limulus polyphemus
CGAATAGTGGGATTGACCATCACATTATAACGTCCCCACGGCTGAAAGGGCGAACATGTTTGGCGTGACGAGGGATTCGAACCCGCGACCCGCAGAGTGCGAGTCGATCGTTCTAACCACCTGGCCCACGTAGAGAGAAAAAAAAATCTAAATATTACTACCAAATTGTAATCTTGAACAAAGATCTTAAAAAGCAAGAGTAAAATGACAAGAAATCGCGTCATGTAAAAGATCTTCCATTGTCTACCATGGTTTGTAATTTCATGCTGGGTTAATTACAGTAGAGTTTCCAATATTTTATACCGTACAAAGGTGTTTGTATTTGAGTTATTTTGTTGTTGTTGTTGTGGGTGCTGCATTTTTTTGTTGTTTTTTTTTGCTTGTTTTTTGGCTCTCATCCTAATAAGGCACGAAGAGATACCAGATATAAATATCATCTTATTTTTTACCACCAACACACACACACGCTATTAATAGCTCCTTCTACAGAAGCCAGTACATTTCAAACCACGTTTTGAAATGTTTGGACATTCTCTGTTTCTTTGTTTTAGCCTAGAGATATACATTGGGAAAATCGAACCCCGAATTTTAGCGTTATGATCCGTAAAATTCCCACTTATCCACCGGTGGACTCTGGACTCACTCCATTCTGAGCATGTGAGAGAATGAAACCGATATTCAGACTTTCGTCTTTACAAATGTTTTAGTTAAATATATTAATATTGTTCTTGCAAAAAAATCATGTAATAAGTGTATATATTTCCTTAATTTATAACATTTTATTTCATACGTGGGGGTGTAGCTCAGTGGTAGAGCGCTCGCTTCGCATGTGAGAAGTCCCGGGTTCGAACCCCGGCTCCTCCATTTTGTTCTCCGACAGAGATGTTTATCTTTATAAAGAAAAGAGCATATCTATCTTATTGTGAAAGTTATTGTTCGAACTCTGGTACAGCAAGAAATGTAAAACTATTCATTTCGTTAATATAGAATTTGAAGAAACGTTTTACCGTTATTGTTTTGTAACGAAATAAAATTTCTCAAACTTATTTTATCATTAACACTTATCCTAATATGAAATCGTACCGCTAGAGTCTTTGTTGCTACAATGAACATGTCTTGCGATGCAATTGAATTATGGAGCCGTGAGATTGGCTAGTAAATGCACGCGCTGGTTTGTGTCTTGAATTGCGTTTGTGTCTGCTAAGAGATTTATGCAATGAAGTTGTTATATTGGGACAAACATTGAAACAGTGGTCCTGTTGTAACGAATTTGTTATTATATATTTATTTTGATATCAACGTTTGTTTAGATTAAGTTTATATTTTAGAACATGCGTAGCTTATAGTGTTGAATATGTATTGCGAAACTCCCGCCTATTCTCCAAAGTTGTAGAAGATTCTAGAGAGTAAGAATCAACAATATGTATTTAAACGCTTAAATGTAGCTCAGTATTGTTACGTAAAACTGAAATTTCTAGAATGCCTCCACACGAAATAAATATAACCAACGCGATGCGTCGAAAAAAAAAAAGAGAGTATCTATTATTAGTGCGCTATAGTCAGTATGCTATAAATTTTGGAAACTATAACTGTGATTATTATAAAGCTTACCAATCGGAAAACTTCAGATATTTGACCAGGAACCTTTCCAAAGTTCGAACATTACAAATCGTTTAACTTCAGTGGATTCTCATGGACATTAGTATTTTTTTACGAAAACATTACCAACTTAAACGGTGGAAAACAGCGTGTGTGGAGAAGGAGACAAAGTTAGTTAGCTTCCCGGCGAATCGTACTTACATCAACCCGCTCATCGTAAACCATCGATAAGATATCAAGGAAGTTTCAGGCCAGAAAGACAACTTTATATTGTATGTAAGTTTGTGAAACTTTTGTTTATAAATCATTGTTTGTAATAACTATTTGTAATT
>NW_013748391.1:0-2799 GCF_000517525.1 Limulus polyphemus
GTCGGTAAGTATCAACTAAGGTACGTACAACAATTAACTTTATCCCTTAGAAACATCAAGTTACGGTTTACTGAATACATGTCGGTAAGTATCAACTAAGGTACGTACAACATTAATTTATCCCTTAGAAACATCAAGTTACGGTTTACTGAATACATGTCGGTAAGTATCAATAAGGTACGTACAACAATTAATTTATCCCTTAGAAACATCAAGTTACGGTTTACTGAATACATGTCGGTAAGTATCAATAAGGTACGTACAACAATTAATTTATCCCTTAGAAACATCAAGTTACGGTTTACTGAATACATGTCGGTAAGTATCAATAAGGTACGTACAACAATTAATTTATCCCTTAGAAACATCAAGTTAAGTAAAAGGAATTTAGAATGTTATGACTGTTTGTTAATGTACACTTTTGCTTTAATTAACTGTATGTTAAAATAAGGATGTCTTTGGAAATTTTAATTTCCATATTTGTGTATTTACGACTGCGTCCATATTGGTATTTCTTGGCATATTTTGTCATTCAAAGAAGTGAAAACTGACCTGAAGAGACCGGGTAATGGGTCTACTGTACCTTCCTCCCAAGTATGAAGTCAGTCACTCAATCACTAATGTTTTGCATATCTTTGGATAGGCCCAAAAGATATCATAAGAACTGTCAGGAGTAATTACAGAATGCACAAAGATACCGTTGATCTGATAATTCATGACATGAGACATTATAAATTCATAACTTAATACTGGACAGTAGTATCGGGTGTAAAACAACCCAAGCAGATGATACTGTTACTTATTACTTGAAAAGTAAATATTTTAGACCAAAGTTGCACATTGCACTCTATTAAACTTTGTCTTTAATGCGCATCTGAAAATGTGATTAGATTTCTTCTGCTGTCCCAATATCTAGAATCGAAACAGATGTAGAATTGCGATTAAAAATAATCATAATAGGACATGATGCTCAATAAACTATTACCTAATTAATTTTTAACATATTTTCAACCTTTGGAAGACAATGAATGCTCAGAAGGTCGTATAAAAAGTCACTGCTCTAAGTCATAAAAAGTTGGTTTTGTGATACTCTTATTATAGTTGTGAATTATAGCAATATAAGATAGTATTTCTAAGATGATTACAGATGTTACTCTTATCGACAACAAAATCACTGCTCTTCGGTGGAATTACAGACATGAATATTTTCCTCAGTGAGACTAGATGTATATCTTTTTGGCCACCTTCACCACCGCTGAAGCTGAGACCAGATGAATATCTTTTTGGTCACCTTCACCACCGCTGAAGCTGAGACCAGATGAATATCTTTTTGGTCACCTTCACCACCGCTGAAGCTGAGACCAGATGAATATCTTTTTGGTCACCTTCACCACCGCTGAAGCTGAGACCAGATGAATATCTTTTTGGTCACCTTCACCACCGCTGAAGCTGAGACCAGATGAATATCTTTTTGGTCACCTTTTCCACCGCTGAAGCTCGCCTGAAGAGTTTTAGTTTTTATTCGATTATTTTGACAATCTTAAAGGCGGAACAGCCTGGGATACAATCTTCAGAAATACAGTTTGAAAATTGAGATCACCGTAAAAGCAAATGTCCGTTGTGACACGTTAAGTATACATGTTAACTGTGTTTGTCTTAAATATGGACTGTTTATTGTTATTATACATTTGTGTGAAGTCGTTATATATTTATCATGACTTCAGTTGTCAGAGAACATAGAATTATTCCACAGTAAATATCCTGTCGAATTTACCGTTCTTGTCTCTCTGAATACCTATGGACACAATGGTAGATATAACGATAAATTTACCTTTAGTTTACTAATAGGGTTGGCCAGCAGGCTGTTTGTGTTCTTCAACGAGGTTAGTGAACATAATTAAGTGCTACTTAAGGTTATGAAACTTAACACTTCCACATATATTTAAAACAAAAATTGCGTTTAGCCTTTCTAGATCTCTGCTATGTATAATGTAAAGGTACAGTCTTTAACCATCTAAACCGTGAAACTGACATTTACTGTAATTACAAGTTTGTTTGTTTTTCACAGTTACACCTATTAGTGCATGGTGTATGATATGTTCGTTAACGTTTTTTATCTGCACTCTACTTCTCGCACTTCATCACATGTATCATAATTGATTCGTTAGTTTACGAAGTTCATATTACTACGAATCTCGGATTTAACAATGATAAATAGTAAATGTAAAGTGCCAGAGAAAATAAGTGTATTGCATCATAAATACTCTCCAGAGATTAATGTATTTGTAACTATGACATAACTTTCAGCGCATGATCCGTAAAATACCTTATATTTATCATTGGATTTATGAATCTATGTTGCGCAATTCACATAACTTACTCTGGAGACTCCTTCCTCTACTTTCAACCATTCTCTCATCTACGAAAGGCAGAACGTAGTGTAAACATTAAAAATAGAGATCACATCTTAACCCTTTATCCAAGATTAAATATTTTAGTTGATTAACCGAAAACGTCGGCAATTGGAAATTAGAGAACACTTTCATAAGTGTGTCCTGCAGCTATTTTCACCATTGTCTCTAGGATTTCCACGGATTATGATGCTTTGGATGGAAATAAGAGTTGCATGAGTTATCTGTATGTTTAACACAATCCGTATATTTATATTGTTCCAACACATACTCTGTTTAACTTGTTATGATGAAAGTAACAGTTTCTATTGTTATCAGCAGTAATATTACACAATCAGTATTTTTAGAAACTAGTGTTTGACAACTGAAACAATGTACATTTTTCCTT
>NW_013748392.1:0-1395 GCF_000517525.1 Limulus polyphemus
GACCATTATAAAAGTTATCGAAATATAGTGTAAGAAAGGCATAAAAGACCATTATCAGAGTCGAAAAAATCTAGTCTATTAAGGCCTAAAAAGACAGTTATGAACGTCGACAAAATCTAGAAGAAGGAAAACTAAAAACCCGTTTTCAAAGTCAACAAAATCTAGTGGACACGGACTAAAAGGACACTTATCAATGTCAACAAAATCTATTGGAAGGAGGACCAAAATCACCGTTATAACAGTCGACAAAATATATTAAAAGAAGGACTAAAAAGACCGTCATTAAAGTTAACAAAATGTTGCAGATGAAGGACTAAATATTCCGTTATCAATGACAACAAAAACTAGTGCAAGAAGGACTAAAAAGACAATTATGAAAGTCATTATAATCTAGTTTAAGAAAGACTAAAAGACCGTTATCAAAGTAAAAAAAACATCTAGACTAACAAGGCTTAAAAAGTCAGTTATGAAAGTCGACAAAATCTATTGGAAGAAAAACTAAAAACCCGTTATAAAAGCCAAGAAAATCAAGTGGAAAAGGGCTAAAAATACCGTTATTAAAGTCGAAAAAATCTAGTTTAAGAAGGATTAAAAAGACCATAATAAAAGTTATTAAAATACAATGTAAGAAAAGCTTAAAAGACCGTTATCAATAGAAAAAAAATCTAGTCTAAAAAGGCTTAAAAAGACAGTATGAGAGTCGAAAAAATCTAGTGGAAGAAAAACTGAAACTAGTTAAAAAGTCAAAAAAATAAAGTGGTAAAAGGGCTAAAAATACTGTTATCAAAGTCGTAAAAATCTAGTTTAAGAAGGATTAAAAAGACCATTATGGAAATCATTAAAATATAGTGTAAGAAAGATTAGAAATACCGCTATCAAAGTCGAAAAAATTTAGTCTAAGAGAGCCTAAAAAGAAAAAAAATGAAAGTCGACAAATTCTAGTAAAAAAAAACAAAATACCCGTTTTCAAAGTCAACAAAATCTATTGGAAAACGGACTAAAAGGACCCTTATAAATGTCAACAAAATCTAGTTGAGTGAGGACTAACAGACCGTTATAACAGTCGACAAAATATAGTGGAAGAAGGACTAAAAAGACCGTTATTAAATTTAACAAAATGTTGCGGAGGAAGGACTAAATATTCCGATATAATGACAAGAAAATCTAGTGCAAGAAGGACTAAAAAGACAATTATGAAAGTCTATATAATCTAGTGTAAGAACGACTAAAAGACCGTTATCAAAGTAAAAAAAAAATCTAGTCTATGAAGGCTTAAAAAGACAGTTACGAAAGTCGAGAAAATCTAGTAAAAGAAAAACTAAAAACCCGTTATCAAAGTCGACAAAATCTATTAGAAGAAAACAAAACCCGTTTTCAGAATCAATAAAATCTTGT
>NW_013748393.1:0-4736 GCF_000517525.1 Limulus polyphemus
AGGTAGATATGGCCCATCTGTGATGCCAGACATCACTGAGGCAAAACAAGACCTAAATATCTGTCTTGGCAATATAGAGGTTAAGAAGCTAAAAACCCAGGGAGACACCTGGACACGAACTATAGATATGGATTACTTTGGTTTCCAATGCTACCAGATTTCAGCCTTTGGGATTTTTTTCTTTGTGGGCTTATTCTAAAGTAACTTACACACAATACTGGAACTCAAGAATCCAATAATGTGAGAGGTGTATCAAATTTACTAGGACACATTCCACGGTGTTGTGTGCAGTAATACGTCACGCTATACCTCAGCAAGGAACCAATATTCACTGTCCATTTAATCTTCCAATAGCCCTCCAAGATAGCCCTCGAGTAGCTTCGCGCGAAATTCAAAACGCACCAATATCATTTTTATGAGAGGAGATCCGCATCGCATCTGATACTCCTACCAGGAAATGTGAAAAATATATCTCTCATCAAAATATCCTCTTAAGGAGCTGAAAGTAACGTGCGCTATCAACTCAATAGGTATATCTCCGACTTCGACTTTGAGGAGTTCACTGTTTTGTGGTAATGATGTATCGTCCAACAGGTTCCCAGATTGTAATTCTCCCATATCTGGAAAACCAGCAAGTCCCTCTAAGTCCATCTCTATATAAAACTGAACAACATTTTTGATGATAAGTCTATATGTAGTGCTTTCATTGTTATTGTCAGTTGTGACTCAGGTCAATCGAGTGCCAGTCTCGAAAATCCTTAATGTATATTGCGGACATTATGTTTTATTTGTTTGTTTGTGTTTGAATTTCGCGCAAAGCTACACGAGGGCTATCTGTGCTAGCCCTCCCTAATTTAGCAGTGTAAGTCTAGAAGGAAGACAGCTAGTCATCACCACCCACCGCCAACTGTTGGCCTACTCTTTTACCAACGAATAGTGGGATTGACCGTAACATTATAACTCCTCCACGGCTGAAAGGGTGAGCATGTTTGGTGGGACGGAGATTCGAACCCACGACCCTCAGATTGTGAACCCAGCTCCCTAACTACCTGGCATTGCCGAGCCCAATATGTCTGGTACTTTTGTTCGTAAATAGTATTACTCCGTTGTCATAATTGTATAGTGTTGTACGTCCAGCTGTACAGCTTCAGGATGGATGGGGTCAACAGGCTGCTAATAATTTTCTCTTGTTCAGGGTAATCAAAATATCAGAAAATCCTTAATAGGTAAATAATCGCGAATAAAATACTATGAAGAAACACGTTCACCATCTCCTACAATTCCTTTACCTAATTTTCTGATTTTGAATTCATTAATATAAATTTTAATTACTCAGATGTCACTAACATTTTATTAACATATTTATGTATCTGCAGTTGATAATGTAAGTTTTAAATACAGACTCAATGTGTAATAATGTATTTGTTAAGCTATGAGATCGAAATTTAAAATTCTTAACACAATATATATATCTCTTTTAAGCAGGAAGGACTCGGTGGTAAGGATCAGACGTGAAAAACCAGAGATTTTTGTGACTGCTTGTAGTTCCTGACTGAGATATATTACCATCATACAGATTGCATATTTAGATCCAACAGATTCCAGACTTCTTAAAATGCAATTCCTCCAAAAACAATTAGCGGTATTTTTCGATCCCTGGCACTGCCACTCAAAATCACTACTTCACCAAGAAAGATCCATTTAAATTGTTTAATAGTTTCTTGTAAAAACAAAGTGGGAGATGTTAGAAACCACAAGAGTAGACGTACATTCTCAAGATCATTAACGTAGAGACTAAGTAGGATTAACGTACCAGATAGAAGTTTAGGCGTTAAGCTTATTTTTACAATAACGTTTTAAAGTTTAAGGCATGATAGTAAAATTTAGTCAGTGTAAGGTCCAGGTGTATAAATACAACAGTCTATCGGAGATGGTTTGTATGTCTGCATAATTGTGCATTATTATGTGGATCGGGTACTTTGTATGCTGTAGTGAGTAAGGTATTTAGTACTGATTGAAGTTTATTAATGTGTTTGGCTACTATGTTTATTCATGCTTATTCAATGACTGGACGTATGTCTTTATAATTTTTCTGGAAATTATATCAAAGCATGTTTCATGGGAATTATATATACAATCACCCTGTTATGAAAACACCACTAGTTACCACATAAATTCAAGGATTATTCTAAATTACACTAAAACTAAAAATTGCTAAATTACTTCGCGAAAAATTGGTAAAAAAAAGGACCTACTATGCTAATTGCATATGATGAAGTTAGACCTAAGTACTTCTAACCAATTAATGTATATCTTAGAATATATAAGGCCACTTAACGCTAGACCAAAAATCTCACATTAGTTTTAAGCTGATACAACATTACTAAATGGTTCACGATTAGTATTGGAACTAATGAAGTGTGTAATTGTATGTTGAACTTTTCGCCATGGACAGAACTCTGTAATATAAGAGGTAGTATATTTAACACAAATATTAAAACCAACATTGACAAAGGGTTCAGGGTAAGTTCGGTTTACTCTGGCCCTCATGTCGTATTCATATTTATAATTCAAAAGAACCAAAATCAACAATATTACAGGAGGGAGAGAGGTCACTTGAACTTGACCCTTCCAGGTCTTCCAGACCTAAATTCATATAGTGTAACGATACACGAGGGTTATCTGAGCATAGTCGTACCTAATTGTAAACTGCTAGGCTAGAGGGAAGACAGCTGTTCAAGGTCAGTGAAGCTGGAAAACTTTCATAGCTGAAATCCATCGTACAAAGCTATAACCCTGTACATAATGAACACCACACATTTAGTTACTGAAATATTAATAAAATGAAGCCAGCATTAACACATACATTTATTTAAGAGAAAAACAACAACAAGGATATATTTAATTACAGTCCTTGCTACGATGTTTACAACAGGCTTACAACAACATGTTGTTTTTGACTGATCGTTTTTGATAAGCACAAAATTACACAAATACCTGCCCACTGCAGCTATCGAAAAATGATTTTTGGTATTCTTTAATAGATAGTTTAATGAGAGTATTCTTACTAATTTGACTGTGAAATGGACCGTACTGCCTATTAGAGAACCACTTGTAGAAATATATTTTCGTGCAGTTTTCCATCAAAACCTCAGGAAAGAATATTAGAAACATAACATATATGATAATAATATTGTGGAATATTCTGACAAAATTACGATTTTATCTCGTTTTTAAAACACCCTTTTGTTAACTTGTAAGGTAAACTTGAAGAACAAATGATAATAAAAGAAACTGACTCTCAAATCAAATAATCTTGTTACTTAGAAAACAGACAGTGATTAGTTACATTTAACTAAATGTTTTCATGATCATTTAAACCTTTATCTTAATAAGAGTAGCTGGTTAATAATAAGCCGAGAACCCAATCTGTGTAGAACGAAGGGAGAATGGTTCTCTCCGGGTGGTAAATATAGACACAAAGGCTAACGTGACATTCAGGTCGTTATTATTTTAGTACTTACCCCTTTCTTGGTTGGGTTTTGTAATCGTTAGACTGTCTGTATTTTCAAGTTTGGCGTTAAACTAAATAGATGAAAACTTAGTTGTTGTTTTTTAAAAATCATACTTACGTGTCATACTGTAGATGTTAGAACCCACGAGATTGCGCCTAATTACTGTCAAAAATAAAAATAGAGCTTCACACTGTTTTGTCCGTGGATATATTGTAAGGTTGACAATAAAATTCCACTATCCAATTAGAGAAGTGAAAGTGTTGTTGATTAGCTGTCTTCCCTCTGACGTATAACTCTAGAATTATGGTCTTTTATCGTGGGTAAATACCACAAAAACTGACGGTTTGTAGGACTATGAAAGGTAAAATTTTTACCATTAGATACAGCCGACTAGTTTCGGTAACAGTAACTATCATCAGGGCTAGTATCTAATATAGTAGCACAATGAGTCTGAAAGAAATTATCGTGAGTAATCTTCGAATACGTTTGCATGAAAATAAATAAATAAACAAAATATCAATGATGATGTTATTTCTTTCTATATTAATGTACACATCATCATCTAGGTAGAGGTTTAGTGTTCAATGTGTTTTCTGAAATAGGAAGAAAGTCAAACTCTTTACTGTTTTTTTTATGTCTAGTTGTTAAGCATAGTAACGTACTGTTCTCCTAGATCACTTAGTGTCCAGCGGTAGTATCTACTATTATACTGTTTCTTTATTTAATAAGTTTAAAGTTATTACATTAATTGTATGTAGTTACCAAGTCTACCAGTATAAGTTTCCTTGATTCTAGTTTACCATTTGTCTAATTGTTATTTCGTTTTCAGCTATAACTAGTATTTTACCTGTGTTTTAATACTGTTGTTTGTTTTATTTCATACTTGGATAGAATATATTTTTCAGTAAAGAGCATGTTAGATACGCTAAAATGTTTTTGTGAAAAACACAGCAAAACTTCAAATGAACAAAACTATCTTAATATTTAATACTGCTATCAATGTGTTTATGTTGTAGGAGGGAGAAGGAAGAAATAAATAATGTTGATGTGTTGTAGACAGGTTCCACGGAAAATTAATAATTACTTTATTTGCTGTAAAAAGAAGAAAATGTCCAGGTTCAACGTGGAAACCAGATGCCAAAGGTCACCACCAGAGGCTAAAAAAACTTCCTAATCCTACAAAAGAAGTAACTGATACATTTGGTGAAAAACGAAGTCTAA
>NW_013748394.1:0-1392 GCF_000517525.1 Limulus polyphemus
GAAAGGGCAAGCATGTTTGTTGTGTCGGGGATTCGAACCCGCGACCCGCATATTGCGAGTCGAGCGCCCTAATCACCTGGTCATGCCGGGCCAGATCTATATGGAAAAGTTACATCTAAACTCTCATATTTCGCGATTGAACATGGTTAAGCGTTTAATCTTTGCAAAGGATCACAAAGACCAGATGGGACCTTCAGCATTTTGAAAATTACCATAAGACATTTAAGCAAAAGCGAGTAAGATAGAAAAAATAAAGGCAAAACAATGGGACATTATGATGGGTCTATAAAGGCGTGCAGCTGTTTTAGCACTGTATTATTCTGAAATGTCAAACTGATAATAAAAGGCTGACACAAAATATGTTTGGGTAATTGACACTTGGTGGAGAAACATACACGGAACACATTTATGAAATGAATTAATATTGGTGACACTGCAAGGAAAATCATATTGCGGTAAAACTAGTTAATTACGTGTCGGTTTAACTCTCTTTGTTAATATTTTTGTCTTGTACTCTGTAGAACACACACGAGATATTTCATCAATGAACAATAATATGTTTAGCAGAGTAAATATATGAAAGTTGAACAACGAAAACTTAAAATTCTGCAAAGTATGCGTGTAGGAATTTTTTATTGCAATGATAAACAACGAACTATACTTCGTGAAACATAAAAGTCATGTGTTGAGAAACTCCAAATAATTGAATAATAGACACGTAGAATGTCAGCGAAGAGAAACGTGATGTGTTACAGAGTAAACACGTAAATGTTTAGCAATGATATTTAATATGTACTGGGAAAACTTGTAACATTAATATAGATTTTATTAACTACTATTTTGCTAAATAGCCTGATACGAAACAGTATCAGTATCAGATAAGAATAGGTGAGTGGGTATGTGTGTATTTTGTAAAACACATTCTTCAAAAAAAGTATCACAAGATATGATTTGGTTCGGTTTCTGGACAACATTGAATTGAATGAGTGGATAGTGATAACCTGTATAGATAACGGCCTTCCACTAGTAGTACTTCAGGGTACACAAGCTTAAACACATTGATGCTTTTATTTCAGTGGGTTTTATTGCAGAATTCATTTTTTTAGAAGTAATTGAATGTGGTCGTTCTTGTTTCTATAATTTAAATTGGCATTAATATAATCATTAAAATAAATGCTTATTCATGTGAACGTCAAATATTATGAAATATTATTAAAATTAATTAAGACACCAAAATGGGATATGGATTTGATATTTACATAAAGTTTTAGATGTTTCTCGTATGTTAAAACTTGCATAATCATGAACTACTTATAAACTTATTAATTATATTGTTTTTATTGAGGCTTATACATTGGAAAGTAAAAATGTTTGTTTGTTTTTTGGAATTTC
>NW_013748395.1:0-3603 GCF_000517525.1 Limulus polyphemus
GAATGTTTTTATCCATTCTAATCAAGAACTGTCTACAGTCCTGATGTAGCAGTTAGAGTGGAATGTTTTCTATCCATTCTAATCAAGCACTGTCTAAAGTCCTGATGTAGCAGTTAGAGTGGAATGTTTTTATCCATTCTAATCAAGCACAGAAAGATATTATTCGTAGTAGGAACGATTTGTAATGAGAAAGATAACTTTGTGAAATTCATGAGATTTTATGTTAAGAATAAATCATGTATTGATAAGATATGATCCTCGGTCAGTGTAGAATAATTAGTTTTATAAAATCCCGAGAGAGGGGGTCATTTAGTCGACAAAATCTCATGTAACATACAAAGTATCCTTTTATAATAGACAGTGACTCCTGAAAATAATGCACGTACTGAAACAAGGGTATAGGATACTTCGATGTATCAGTTCCATACTAATAGTAGAACTTTAGTAACAGAACCGATGTAATTAGTACGGAACTGATACACCGAAGTATCCTATTAGTATGGAACTGATACACCGAAGTATCCTATTAGTATGGAACTGATACACCGAAGGATCCTATCAGTATGGAACTGATACACCGAAGTATCCTATTAGTATGGAACTGATACACCGAAGTATCCGCTTTCACAAAATGTCATCAAAAGTATTATATACTCACACACACAATATTGAAACACCCAGATCTGAATAAACTCTATATCTCTGTTTGTTTGCTTATCCCGAAATCAAGATCATTCATAGGTCATGTTTTACACATGGATATGATCAGGCCTACCGAAAAACTTTCCATGTGAACTTTAGTCTGGATCTTTCAGAGATCAGTCTTACACTCGAATAGATTTCAGGCTCACCGAAAAATCTCAGTGTTAACGTAATGTTTTCTCAGAAGATAGGTTTCAGGATAAGTGAAAAGTCTAGGTTTTAGAGTAATTTTTTGTGGGGTTTTTGATATAGTTATATTTGAGTCACCGAAAGGTCTAGGCATAATGTAATGTTTTGTTCTGATTTTTGACAGGATAGATTTCAAACTCAATGAAAAGTCCGATTGTAGATCTGAGGCTTATGACAATCACTGTCTTTTATTAACTTTTGTTTGGATCACTCGAAGGTTAACTTGTTTAACTGATAGATTATCATTGTATCAGGCTACTAAATAGTGAACCGTGGACCCTGACGACTTTAACCAGTCACTAAAGAAACGACCTAGATCCTCACTTACCGTTCTGAATGAGACGAGAAAGAAGAGGCGTAATATTTTATAAAATCTGTTACGTTATATTTTAAGATTAGAACTGTCTCACACATGGACAAGTATGTGTTTGATTGTAATGGAACATGAAAAATTCGGAAATAGCGGCACAAAATAAAAGCGGGAAGTCTTTGTTATCACTGAATCTGTATATAGAAATTACCTACTTGTGTCTAGTCATATATAAAACACAGACTGAAGATCAGAAACAAGACAGGTCTCGTGTCCGGGGCTGAAGAATGGCGTTTATAGTCTGAAACTATGACAAGCACTTGGCCAAAGGACGATACTCTGTTTGTCGTCGTATGACAGACACATAGCCACAAGACGACACTGTTGTTCCGTACTAAGACAGACACATGGCCACAGGACGACACTGTAGTTCCCGTACTACGACAGACACGTGGCCACAGGACGACACTGTAGTTCTCGTACTATGACAGACACGTGGCCACAGAACGACACTGTAGTTCTCGTTCTATGACAGACACGTGGCTACAGGACGACACTGTAGTTCTCGTACTATGACAGACACGTGGCCACAGGACGACACTGTAGTTCTTGTACTATGACAGACACGTGGCCACTGGACGACACTGTAGTTCTCGTACTATGACAGACACGTGGCCACAGGACGACACTGTTGTTCTCGTACTATGACAGACACGTGGCCACAGGACGACACTGTAGTTCTCGTACTATGACAGACACGTGGCCACAGGACGACACTGTAGTTCTCGTACTATGACAGACACGTGGCCACAGGACGACACTGTTGTCCCCATACTGTGACAGTAATATGACAAGCTTGTATTAATCTTTACCACACATTAGTGATATTAGCATGTCTGACAACAAGATGTCATTACACAGGATAGTGAAGTTTACACTTTTTATCAGTTTTAAATCTCTCATTAAACTTTTTTGACGCAATATAGTTAATGACATCGCTTAATGTTCTGCAATTAACTCTAAATAACTGATAACGTCCCAATTAACTCTAAATAATTGATAGCGTCCAGTATCAAAACGAAACTCAGAAAATAACATAATTTACAAAATACAACGTGACTTTTGGCGCGTGTGTTTTGTAATTATTGTACTCGTTTTTAATTATCAATAGAGAAATATTGAGATTCAGCAAATTAAAGTGATTTATTTGTTATTAAATACTTCACGGGCATGTAATAATTCAAATCGATTCAACATTGAGAACAAGAAGATAAGCTATTTATATAATTGACTACATTCACTCGGCGGCAAATTAACTTGAGGCCTTATAACACTGGAATTGGGGTTCGATCCAAGTGGCGTTGTCTGTTCATCTGACCATGATGCATTCGGCATCATAAAACACTAATCTTCATGATGCATTCACAGACACCGAAATCTATAAGTCCACTTGTCTTAGGCCTAATATTAGTTAAGCCTTTATTAAATACGGTCTATATTCAATAAAGATATAAATTAACACCGTAACTTGTATACATTTTTTGCTTAATGTATTTAGGGCTAAACATTACCGTACTTAATACTATCGCTATTATGTTTTAAAATCTTATCAACATAAAATTTCGCCACTACGTTTTAAGATTTTAGTTATAGAAACTTTCTCTATTATGTTTTAAGTCCTAACAATAAAAACGTTCGGTACTGTATGTTCTATCTTACAAGATTGTAAGATAGAATATACAGTGTCTTGTTAGTCCTAACAATAAAAACGTTCGGCACTGTATATTCTATCTTACAAGACTGTAAGATAGAATATACAGTGTCTTGTTAGTCCTAACAATAAAAACGTTCGGCACTGTATATTCTATCTTACAAGACATTGAACTGATGTTGTCGTACACTTTTATAGAATCTAATCGTTCGGTTTGTAACACTGCTTTAACCAGCTTGCAATTCTCTTGATAAAGTTTATTTAAAACCATATCGATTCCTTTATAGTAGTCACGGCACTTTGACCAGCATGCATTTCGTTTGATAAAATTAAATTTTCTCCAAATCGTTTTCTTTGTAACAGTCACAGCACTTTGGCCAGCTTCCGTATTATAATATTCTCTAACTTCCGTATTATAATCTTCTCTAACTTCCGTATTATAATCTTCTCTAACTTCCGTATTATAACCTTCTCTAACGTCTATAACTAATCGTAACTGATTTGAAAGGTACTTACCCAACAACCTCTTTACTAGCCACACGGAACGACAATAAGGTGAATTATTAATGTAAAATCTGCCCCCAGTCCGACGTATGTTTCACTAACAGTAGTTGCCTGCAGCTAGTGTCTACATCTTTACCGAATGAAGGCTAAATTAAACATTGAAGCCTATAATATTGGTTTCAAGAAC